>NW_028119975.1:0-166000 GCF_965119305.1 Pelophylax lessonae
CAGAGCAAGCTCTTCTTCCATCTCCCTGTTCTAAAAATCCATTTAATATATGGTCCCCAGATAGGGGACGTATCAGATATTAAACTGATAAGAACAGATTTTTTTTTTTTTTTTTTTTTTTTTTACCTTCAGCATGAATCGCTAACTCTAATCTCTTCTACAGGAAACCGCCCAGAGATCAAGCTGCGTTCGTTACATCATTCAGGTAAGTATTTTTTTATCAAAAGTATAAAAAACACATCAAAACATAATCAATTTTTAACATCATATTCCCTCCACCAAACCACCTTATCTCATCCTCCACCTCCCAAAGTTCCAAAAATTGTCAGCAACCTCCACCCCCAACACCTTCCTGTCCCTTAATAAGACAAGGTATAATTTACTAATCCACCACTCATAACAGTCGTCCTCTGTCAGGAGGAAGCTCCCCTTCCTATAGCCACACCTTGCCTCCCATACAACTTTCTTCATGATGGCTGCACAGATCCACCCCTTTTTCTTTACGTCAGCTCCTCCATGCACCAAACCATACAAACAAAAATCAGGTGCCACATCCTTGAGCCCCAAAATGTTTTCCACCAAACCCACCAACCTCCGCCATACGTTCTTAACAAAAAAACACTCCAAAAACACGTGTCTCACTGTTTCTATGCCACCACATCCTTCCCTCACACACTTCTCGCTTCTCACCAGATCTCTTGACTTCAAGAAGGACATAGTAAGCAAGCACTCATGGAAAGACATCCACACTACTTCCTTTTGGTGGTTTGTCACTCCTTCCCATCCCAAGTTCTTCCAGCATTCCTCAACTTGCTTACTCCTTAAGTCGGCAATGTTTGAAACAACTTCCTCTCTTTTCAGCCACTTGATTAAACTGGCTTTCACCACTGCTCTTGCTCCCAACTCATATATGCGGTTAACCTCATACCAGTTTCTTAATTTTTCATAATAAGAGGGAGAAACCAGCGCCACTGGTCTAGACAAATCCCGAGTCCCCCAACCCCATTTCACCACCGACCACCCCATCAGATACCGCATAAAGCAGCCAGCCTTCCCTCCCCCCACAAAAGCTTTATAATGCGCCAACCATATGTGCATTCCTAGGAAGGACTCGATGTTCGGGAAGTTGTACCCTCCCAGTCTTGCTTCCTTTTGGACCACCGTTCTTGCCACCCTCTCCATTTTTGAGCCCCAAAAGAAGGTAAACAGCAACTTTTCAATTTTCTGGAGCCATCGCTTGTTAAACGGAAAAATCAAACCAAAGTAAAGTAATAAAGGGAGGCAAATTGATTTCACAATCAAGGTTTTCCCAGCCAGGGATAACCTACGCAATTTCCAGAACTCCAGCTTTCCCGATAATTTCCGAACACATTTTTCTGCATTCTCTTGGTTGCGGAGATTCCTCTCAAAGTGGACTCCCAAAACCTCAATAACTTCCACCTTCTTAAGCTTAGACGATCCGAAGTCGTGGAAACCACTCAGGGTGCACACTGAGCTCTTCCCCCAATTAACCCGCATTCCGGCCATGGCTCCAAACAATTGTAGCTGTAGTTCTGCCCTTACCAAGTCCCTCTGTGTTTTACACAGCAGGACCACATCGTCCATATAACATAAGGATTTTAGTTTTTCTCCACTCCCTCCAGGAACGAAAAAGCCCTCAAAGGCTTTATCCTTTTGTATATGTCTCAGTAAAGGCTCCATAACGCAGATGAAAAGCACTGGTGACAAGGGGCAACCCTGTCTAACCCCGGATTTAACCTCAAAAGGTTCTGACAAGGTCCCATTAATCAGGATTCTACTGCTTGCCCCCGCATACAAACATTCCACCATTTTCATGAAACCATCTGGAAAGCCTAATTTGCCCAATACTGCAAACATAAACCTGTGAGACACCCGGTCGTATGCTTTCTCCAGGTCTATGCCTGCCACTGCCAAAGATAAGTTGTTGCACTGAGCATAGTAGATCAAGTCTCTCAAGATGACCAAGTTGTCCCCTATCCTTCTTCCCGGGACGGCGCACACTTGCCAGTCCCCAATCACCTTCCCCACCACCTCCTTCATGCGATCCGCTAGGATTTTTGCTAATATTTTATAATCAGCATTAAGCAATGTTATTGGCCGCCAGTTCTTAATGTCTCTCTCGTCTCCTTTTTTATACAATAGGACAATGACCCCCTTCTTCATGGATGCTGACAATCTCCCAGACTTCATGCAGAAATTTAACACTTCCACCAGGTGAGTTTTAAGGACTGGCCATAGTTTTACATACAACTCCACTGGAATCCCATCACCTCCTGGCGTTTTATTTCTTGCCATGCTCTTAATTACTTTCTCCACCTCTGCCTCTCCTACCTCTTCTATCAAAGGGGAGCCATCTTCCTTCTCCAGACCTTCAGAAAGAATATCACAATACTCCTCCACTTCTCCCATGGAAGCACCACCATCTCCACCGTACAGGTCCTCATAGAAAGATCTTACGACCTTCTTCATTCTTTCTCCTCCAACTTCCTCCTGCCCATCCATCATCTTTATCATCCCTTTCCTAGGACTATAAGCCTTCTTGAAGAAGAACCGGGAACATTTCTCATCTTCTTCCATGCATTGAACCTTGGCTCCAAACACAATGCTCTTGCCTTTCTCGTTAACCATCTTTCTTCTTTCTTCCTGTGCATCTTTTAGTTCTTCCTCCACCTCCAGCCCCAGCCTTTTGCACTGGTACAGGAAATGTATCCTGGCCATCAACCTTCTTCCTAGTTCACTTCTTTCTCTTGCCCTTTCTGTTCCAACTCTCTGGAAGAAAGAGGCCACTCGTCCCTTAGCCCAGTCCCACCACTCCAGCAGGTCTCCAAAGGACTGCTTCTTCCTCTCCAAGGACCGGAAAAAAAGGCCAAACCTCTTCACCACTTCCTCATCTTCCAATAACAATAGATTTAATTTCCAGACTCCCTTCCCAAACTCCACGCCCTCCTCCAATTTAACGGAGCATAAAACTAAGGAATGGTCTGAAAAAACAGTAGCTTGGACCTCATATGCCTCCCCCTTCAAAAAACGTGATAACAAAAGAAAATCAATTCGTGACCTCACAGTTCCCTTGTCTGAATGGTAAGTGAAACTCACATCACTCCCCTCCACCTCCACCGCCACATCATGAAGCCCAAAGTCCGTCACCAACTCATTTAAAATTTTTGAGGATGCGTCCACTCCACCATCCACACTTGTCCCCTGCCGATCCTCACACCTCCTCACACAGTTTAAGTCGCCAACTATCATAGTTGGAACTCTCCCAGGTAAGTGTACTCTTAATGTTTTTAAGAAGGCAATCCTCTCTCTTTTATCTGCAGGTGCGTAGCAGTTTATTATTCTAACCTGCACATCTGCCCACTCAAGCATTACAATCAACAGTCTGCCAGGAACTACCACCTCATGTGCCACAATCTTAACATAGGGGTTCTTCACCACCACCCCAACCCCTTCACTCCTGGATGTACACGCAGGGGCCCACACTGAGGGTCCCCATGTCCAATCCGCTGCTGGCTCCCCCGTAATCCCACATTCCTGCAGGCACAAAACATCCGCACGACTCTTGTGTAACTCATCCAATACAGCCATCCGTCTAACTTTAGATGAGATGCTCCTCACATTTATCGACCCCACAATTAGAGCCATAAAAACAAGAAAAAATGTAGCCATCATAACATAAATCAAAGGTTCATCCTACTCTCTTCTATACCAGAACCTTGCTTCTTCAGCCTTCTTCTTGCTACTGGACTAGCGGATCCATCCTCAGAATCCCTAGCTTCGGGTACGTTACCATCTGTGCCCCCTCCCCCATCAGGCCAAGGGCTATCGGACCTTGCCCTTTTACTGGCCGAGGTAGGCACATCAGACGGTACAGGTGACTGATCCATCATTTGACCACATTCCAGACTGCTTACGCTCTCAAGGTCCGAATCTATAGTATCACTCTCTGACAGGTTCCCAAACAGCGCTTCCTGTGAGAAGGTCTTCTTCATGCTCTTCCTCTCTTCCTCTGGACTGGCTCCTTCTTTCCCTGGTGTAGTGCCGTGAAGTCGCTCATCCATCAGTCCTGTAGCTTGCTCCTCCTCCTCCTCCATCTTCGGGGGTCCTGTCTCTCCACCACGGTCTCCACGGATAACATGATCACCCGGCATGGCTTCCGCGGCCACAGAGCCGGCACTGTCTCCCGCCGCTCCACCATGCCCAGTAGCGGTACCAGTGTCCTTGGCTCCTGCCGCATCATCCGCCTGCCCTCCAGATGCAGCTTCCTCGGCCGGGTGCTCAGTCGGGGTACCGGCAGTTCCCGCACCTTTATCGGCGGTCTCCCCGGCACTATCCTCCCGAGTATCCCCTCTTGGCCTCTGCTGTCTGAACCTCCTCTCTTTCGGAGCCTCTGAATAGGAACCACCCCAGCATTCTTCCCTGGCTGCTTGATAAGCCCCGCACTGCCTTGCCAGATGACCTGATTCCTTGCAGATATCACACACTCTTCCTGCTGTGCACTGTCTTGCCAAGTGGCCAGGTTTACCACAGAAGCGACACTTCTGCTCTTCATCACACTCCATACTAGTGTGGCCATACCGTAAGCACTTCCTGCAGTACCTGGGTTGCCCAGGATAAAACAAGAATCCCCTCTCCCCTCCTATCGAAAAAACAGCCGGTGGTCTCTTAACCCCACCAACACAGTCTGGATCAGTGATAAAACGCCCAACAAACCGGTACTTCCCGGACCAAATGTCGTACTTATTCATCACCCTATCACCCCCCCTCAGATCCTCACAGTAATTGCTTAAGAAGGCTCTCACCAAATTAACGTCTGCATAGGGATTATACAGGTGAACCGTAATAATCTTTTCTTCCTGCATAAAAAGCGGGTGCACTCTAAACTTCCTTCCGATCTCCCCATCTTCAATTTTCTTAAAGTTTTCATAGCAATTCCAACATACCTCGGTAGAGACAAAGGTTACATCATAAATTTTCTGCTGCGGAAAATCTTGTAAGCACATGATCTCTCTTACCCGTAGGCCTAGGACTCCAGTCAGCAAATCCACGACCACCGTCCTCAAGGTGACATCCTCTCCATAATCCGGTCTTACGGTGAATCTCAACGAGTCTCTCAACCCACGAGCCGCCATCTTCTCCTTGTACCCGACTGGTACCAGCCGCCTCCTTAAGAGTAATAAACCGAGGGCAGCCCCGCAAGGGGTGCCCCCGCACGCACTCTTTCGCCTCGGCCCTCCGCCCTCTCGCTGACTTCAAGTGGCGTCCTGCCCAATAGCAGCAGGGGGTGCACCCTAAGGAAACACCCCCAGGCCGAGCAGGACTGGCACTATCAGAAACCCTCTGACTGGACCAAAGATCGCAGCCAAAAGGCCGAGAAGCGATAACCCAATTATCGTCTTTTCCGAGCGAGCGGCGTCCAGGGCGACGTCAATCGCTCGCAGAGATCTGCTGTCTGTCTCCCGTCTGTCTGGCTCCCTGCTGTTTGCCCAGAGCCACTAATCCTCAGACTTTCACACCTAGCTATGCCTGAGGCCTACTTCCTCCTTCCTATAGCCCATGGTCTAAACACGCCCAGACACCTGTCCATTTAGCACCTTCGGGGTCAAGGCCAGTTTGCTCGTCAATCCAAACTTTAAGCAAGCAAGGCCAAATACAGATTACAAACACATGTATCCATCGGGTGCTCCTCGGTGTGCCTAACGAGGGCTAGGATTTGCATAGAGCCGCCTCCTGTTCACGTGGACAAAGGAACCCACTAGAGGGAGACACAGGCCAGAAAATCCCTCGACTGTCGGAGTACTATGTCGGAGTACTAGCCGACTCATTGACTACAGAGAGGGAAGTAGAGAAAAGTCAAGCCGTTCAACAGGACTCTGCATCGTCCTAGCTTCGACTTGTACGTAGGCTTCATATCGGGCCTTCACACACTCTGCGTGTATTAGCTGGCTGTCTTGTCGAAATTCTGGCTGGCCCTTGCTATCTATATGTTTGTAGGAAAAGGGTGGTGGACTGAAATAAACTTTGCAAAAATAAAAATAAAAAAAATAACATGAGAAAAGAAATACAAATTAAAAAGAATAGATATTGTCAGTCTGCTGAAAAGCTGCCATTGCAGCAGCATATGCATTGTGCTGAAAAGGATGGAAGCATGGAAACACAGACCAAGAAACTGACACAAATCAAGAAAAACACAAACACACAGGGGTTAAATACCAGTTTATTGCAAAACAATAAAAAAAAAGGACTGCGAACAACTCAACGAGAAAGAACACAAGCAAACAACATTGCAAGCAAAAGACAGAAAAACCTTCTTGTCAAGTTTTTCATTTGAATCTGTTTTTTGAAAACTGCATAAGAAAGGGGTGCACCGGTCCTGGAGGTACTGCAATACCAGGTCGATGCGTGGAGTGGACAGAGCAAGCTCTTCTTCCATCTCCCTGTTCTAAAAATCCATTTAATATATGGTCCCCAGATAGGGGACGTATCAGATATTAAACTGATAAGAACAGATTTTTTTTTTTTTTTTTTTTTTTTTTTTTTTTTAAGCCCGTAGCGTGTGAAACACACTCAAAAGACTTCACCCGGTGCATAAAAAAGTGCACACACACAAACGTGAGGAACACAAAAAGTGCACAGGGTGTGCGAACAAAGTGGTCTTCCCTCCGAAGAGGTAGGACCCGAACCTCGATCCCCCGGGGCGCAAGACTCCTGACAGGGATTTGAGGTACTCATGGTCTGTCTGGCCGGAACCAGACTGACCCCGTTCTTCAGGGGGACTGCCGAAACAGCCCCCACCGAGTACTAAGTGGGGCTCCCCCGAAGGGAGACCCCATGAGAGAGGGCGGACCAAGCCAAAAGGCCATATCCACCCCCTCCCAAGACTCAAGGTAGGGCCCGAGGACCCACACCCTACAAGTCGTGCAAAGTGAAAAAAGGTGATAGAAAGGTGACAAACCACAAAGAAAAGGCACACACAAACAAAAAGGTGGGGGAGGGGAAGTGGAGAGGTGAATTAGTGCCCTTGTGAAAATACAAAGGCAGGCCTTCCGGCCGGAATAAAAATTCCTCTGGTCGAAGCCAAAAGGCCTTGCCCAAGAGGCAGGTGCTTAAAAAAGTGTGCGTAGGTGCAGTGACCATGGTGCCGAAAAACTCAAGGCGAGCTGCCCCTCACCAGTGAGAATTAAGGCACCCCTGGGCTGCCACCCCAGGGGCACATACACTACGGGCCTTTTCTACCCCGGCCCAAAGGCCAGACCAAGCGTAGCCCTATCCTACCAGGAGGCATCAGAACTTTGGACAGCTTAGGGAGAACCTGCCTTCGACTGGGGACAAGCCTTTTGCAAGGCCAGATTCAACCCAGGAGGAAAGGCTCCCCCACCGCCACCGCCGTTCCTTACCAATCACATCCAGGAGCAGTACTAACTGGCCACGGAACCAATCCAGTTTTCTCGCTCCCTTCAAACTGGTAGGGGCGGACCCATTCAAATCAGAAGGCAACGGACCCATCCGGCTTTCTCTGACAGTGCCTACTTCCCGGTCCCCCAGTGACGTCTGGAGCGCCCCGGTTCATTTCAGCCCCTGCCGATACTAACCATCCGGGTCCTTACCAACTGATAAGAACAGATTTTTTTTTTTTTTTTTTTTTTTTGTCCTCAGTTTACGGGTACAGTCAACGTGAAAACCTTCAACTAAGTCACTGTGTCCCACACATCATCAGACTTTTAAAAGATAACAGGTTATATACAAAGACTCTTTATACAGTAATAAACCATTTTTCCCTTCTCCAATACCTCCCCGCACCCTCCTCCCCCATACCCCTCACATCAAAAAGAAAAGCAACGTACAACCGAGCGAACATCCAATTAACAGCCTCTGGTTCTGAGATGAACTTTTTCTTTCCTACATGTAGATTCCTCACATCCCAAATTACCTCTTTGAAAATCACTGAAAAGATCCATATTTTCCTTGGATTCCCACCATTTTTTTTACACTCGCCAAACATGACCAGGCCTTCTCCCACCTCCCTCACTCCCAACACCTCCATACAAAAACCCCTCAGCAATCTTAAACACTCTTTAGCAAAAGGGCAGTTCCAAAAGAGATGAAACACATCTTCCACCGCCCTGCATCCCTCCCTTGGGCACACGTCTGACCTTGACAGGTCCCTTCCTTTAAGATACATCATGGTGTAAAGGCAATTCATCAATGTAAACCATGTAATATCTCTTTGACGGTTACTCACCCCACTCATCTTCATGTTCCGCCACACCTTCACACTCTCCTTCTCTCTCAGAAAATGTATCTGATTCGGAATAGGTTTTTCTGTTATCCAAGCCTTCAGTTTAATTTTGTTCACGACCTCCAAACCCAAACCTCCCAACCTCCACTCCCGCCACAGTTTAAGTAACGATAAGTAATACTGCGGGACCACCCATGCAGAAGGTCTTCTCAAATCTCTTCCACATAGGCCCCATTTGGAAAAAAGACTTCCTCCTAAGTACATGGCCATGTCTGCTCCCAATCCTCCTCCATTAAGCACTCTCATCATGGATAACCAATAATGGAACTTCAAAAATCTTCCAATATCCGGGAATCCATAACCTCCCATTTCTTTATTCTTCAGCACCTTCTCTCTGCTACACCGCTCCATCTTTCCCCCCCAGAAAAACAAAAACAGCAGACGTGTCATCCTTTTCACCCAGACCTCTGGGGCAGGAAAGACCACTGCAGTGTACAGTAGGATTGGAAGGATCACAGACTTTATAACCACCACTTTCCCTGTCAAGGACAAATCACGCAGCTTCCAGAAAGCTACTTTCTTCTCCAATTTTGCACTTGCTTTCACAAAACTTTCACGCCCTTTCAACTCTCTATCAAATGACACACCCAACACCTCCATCTTTTCAACACTTTTAACCTGTCCACCATCCACCTGCACTTCTCTGCCCATTCCACACAACTGGCACTTACTCCAATTCACTCGCATCCCTGAGACACTACAAAACAATCTCAGTTGCAGCCCACCACGTCTCACATCATTCACTCCACCACACACCAAGACCACATCATCCATATATGCCAACACTTTCACACTCTTTCCACCACTTCCAGGCACAAACACACCCTTATACACCTTATCCTTACGGATAGCACTCAACAAAGGCTCCATCACGCATATGAACATCAAAGGTGACAACGGACACCCCTGTCTAACTCCCGACATCACAGGGAAGCTCCCTCCCAGGGTACCGTTGACCAGAACTTGGCTTACAATGTTAAGGTAAAGCCCTCTGATGACCTTCACCATCTGGCCCGGAAACCCCAAGACTTCCAAAACCTGGAACAGGAACTGGTGTGACACCCTGTCATACGCTTTCTCCAGATCCACGGACTCCAACAAACAAACCATATTATTTGATTGAGCATAGTGTATGACATCCCTCAGCAAGACCAGGTTATCAGAAATCCGACGCCCTGGGACAGCACAAACTTGTTGTTCTCCTATCACTGACCCGATCACCTTCTTCACTCGGTCTGCCACCAACCGAGCCACAATCTTGTAATCTACATTCAACAAAGTGATCGGCCGCCAATTTCTGACATCACGTTTGTCACCTTTCTTATAGATGAGGGTAATCACCCCCTCCCGCAATGAGCCTGGCATCTCACCTCTCTCAAAAACCAATCTCACCAACTCACAAACATCATCCTTCATCACATCCCATACTTTATAGTAAAACTCCACAGTCAAACCATCCTTACCTGGCGTTTTATTTCTATTCATGCACTCCACCACCTTCCGCACTTCCTCTTCCGACACCTTTCCATTCAGAACCTCACAGTCATCTTCCGACAACCTTCCCTCCACACCCTGACAATACTCACGCATCTCTTCGCTTCCCACACCTTCACGTCCTCCACGAAACAAATCCTCATAAAATTCTTTTACCACCTCCTCCATTCTCTCACCTTTCACCTCCTGTCCCTCAACCAGCACCGATTTCATAATATCTCGTCCCTTCAAGGCTTTCTTGAAAAAGAATCTTGAACAAGTCTCCCCTTCCTCCACCTTCTCCACTTTAGCATGGAAAATTATTTTTTTACCACTTTGCACCAAGCACTTTCTGTTTTCTTCCCTTAATTTCTCGATCTCGTCCTCCACTTCCCAACCACCCTGCCTCAATTTCAGCAGAACTCTCAATTTTTGTAGAAATTTTCCCCTCTCCCTCCTTTCTTTCCGGGCTTTGTTCACCCCCTCAGTCACAAAAAAAGATTTTATCTGAACCTTGAGCCAGTCCCACCACATAAAAAAATCTTCAAAATCATTTTTCTTTTCCACCCACCTTCCATATTGATTCTTAAACCGCTCCAACACTTCCAAGTCCTCCAGCAGCGTTAAATTCATTTTCCACACTCCCCTCCCCATCCTCACCCCAGAATCTGCACAGAACTTTCCCACCAGAGCCTGATGGTCAGAAAAGGAGAAGCTCATCTGTTTCCAGCCTTCCACAGAGAGGGATTCCGAAACAAAAATAAAATCAATACGGGACTTTACATTGCCCTTATCTGAAAAAAACGTTGCAGGTGCTCTGCCTGATTCCACTCTCTCCAATGCTCCATCTTTCAACTTAAAGTCCTGAATTATTTGATTCAATAAAGTACTGGAACTATCAGTTCTGCTTTCTCCCGTACCCTCCCTGTCACCCGCCTCCCTCACTAAATTTAGGTCCCCTGCCAAAATCAAATTTCCCCTTCCTACTAGCTGAAACTTCAGCACCTCCAAAAACTCCTTCCGAGCCACTTTTTGTGCAGGAGCATAAACACACAAAAGTTTGTAGAATTCTTCCCATAACGTAAATTTTACACAAAGAATCCTTCCAGCCACCACTTCTTCTGAAGACAAGATTTTCACTGCGGGGTTCTTAAAAAGGATTCCCACACCCTCATTCCGGTTTTCTGCGGCATTAGACCAAATTGCAGGTCCATAAGACCACTCATCATGCCCTGGCGCATTCATCAAACCACATTCTTGCAAGCACAAGACATCACATTCAACCCTCGCCAACTCTTTCAAAACAGCCGCCCGACGAAATACAGAACCAATCGATCTCACATTCATACTACAAATCGTCAGCGCCATGATGAGGGTAAAAAAAAGCCCACAGAAACACCTATACTTCTCCATCATTACTTATCCTTGAATTAGGGTCTAAAAAACCAGTGTCCAGCACAAATGTTTCCACCGCCACATTTGAAAGGTAAGACACCACAGGGGAAACTGGAGTACTTGCAGGAGCTAATCCCGCACCTCCAGAAACTTCCATGTCCTGACTAAGGCTAGGCAACTCACACCTGCCTCCCCCAGGACTTGATCCCAGCTCCAGATCCCATTTGGCTTTTTTTCTCCGGGTCACAATCTCCTGCTCCACATCACTCACTGGCCTCTGAGCACAGCCTGGTGAGCTACTTGATAAAGACTCCCTCTTGTGGCTGGGACTCTGCAGCTCCATTTCCTCCGCCCAATCAGCAATCTTGTCTCCAAAAATGGTCTCCTGCTCCTCCTCTATCTCTCTCACCAACATTTCCATCATAGCACCTGCCTCCAATCCCTCATTATCTTCCCCCACTCCCACCTCTCCCTGCACTCCTTCCATCTGACTCACATTTGCATCTCTCTCCACAGCCTCATTAATATTCGTACCCAAGGTGCCTTGCACCTCCTGTCCGACTTCCACTTGAACAACAGCGGGGTTCATTGTGTCCAGGGGAGCCGATACCTCACTGGCAACATTCTTACCAGTTTGAGAGCTCACCCCTTCATTCACTCCCACACCACTCTGCTCCCCGGAAGCCCGGCTCACATTCTTGCCTGCAAATCTCCACCTAGTCACAGATTCAGCATAGGAAAACATTCTCCTTCCTGTGTTTCTTGGACAGTCTTTAACCCTATGTTCACCAGCACCACATAAATCACATTTTTTCTCTCCACAGTCTGCTGCATTATGTCCTGGTTTAAGACAAACACGGCAGCAATGCTTTGAAGGACAGTCCTCTCTTATGTGACCAAACTGAAAACAGCCCCTGCAATATCGAGGTTGACCGGTGTAGAAAATTGTACACCTCTCCCCTGCAATGGTGAATGACGGGGGAGGGTGACACACTCCACAGTAGCCAGTCTCATCTTTCTTTAGCCTGGCTTTAAACCTCAGCTTCCCTCTGTACATTCCATAAGGATTATACAACTTTTCTTCCACACTCACTTCCGAACAGTATCTGAGCAAAAATTGTCTCACCATATGCGGCTCCATAAAAGGATTGTAACAATGCACCGTCATGGTTTTCACTCCAGGATGGAACAACAAACAGACACTAAACTTCTCCAGCAGCTCATTTCCAGCAAGCCCCGCCTTCAGAAGGTTTTCATAGGCTGCTTCACACACATCCTCCGAATAAAAAGACACATCGTAAGTTCCTGACGACACGAAGTCTTGCAATGCAAAGATATCGCTCACCTGTAGGTTCAGAATCTTCTGTAACACTTCCACAGCCACTGTCTTTAGTCCCACTTCACCGATATGATCAGGCTTAACCTGTAAGCGGAGAGAATTCCGCAAGCGCCCTGTACCCCGAAACATTTCTGCCACAGGTACCACGGCTTTATTTGGCCTCTCGTTTATCCGGGGGTCCCCCCACAAGAGGGGCCCCTAGAATACCCTTCAGACCCGCAACCTGGAGGTATATGACCTCTGATCGCAAGCCAAAAGGCCGAGAAGCGATAACCCAATTATCGTCTTTTCCGAGCGAGCGGCGTCCAGGGCGACGTCAATCGCTCGCAGAGATCTGCTGTCTGTCTCCCGTCTGTCTGGCTCCCTGCTGTTTGCCCAGAGCCACTAATCCTCAGACTTTCACACCTAGCTATGCCTGAGGCCTACTTCCTCCTTCCTATAGCCCATGGTCTAAACACGCCCAGACACCTGTCCATTTAGCACCTTCGGGGTCAAGGCCAGTTTGCTCGTCAATCCAAACTTTAAGCAAGCAAGGCCAAATACAGATTACAAACACATGTATCCATCGGGTGCTCCTCGGTGTGCCTAACGAGGGCTAGGATTTGCATAGAGCCGCCTCCTGTTCACGTGGACAAAGGAACCCACTAGAGGGAGACACAGGCCAGAAAATCCCTCGACTGTCGGAGTACTATGTCGGAGTACTAGCCGACTCATTGACTACAGAGAGGGAAGTAGAGAAAAGTCAAGCCGTTCAACAGGACTCTGCATCGTCCTAGCTTCGACTTGTACGTAGGCTTCATATCGGGCCTTCACACACTCTGCGTGTATTAGCTGGCTGTCTTGTCGAAATTCTGGCTGGCCCTTGCTATCTATATGTTTGTAGGAAAAGGGTGGTGGACTGAAATAAACTTTGCAAAAATAAAAATAAAAAAAATAACATGAGAAAAGAAATACAAATTAAAAAGAATAGATATTGTCAGTCTGCTGAAAAGCTGCCATTGCAGCAGCATATGCATTGTGCTGAAAAGGATGGAAGCATGGAAACACAGACCAAGAAACTGACACAAATCAAGAAAAACACAAACACACAGGGGTTAAATACCAGTTTATTGCAAAACAATAAAAAAAAAGGACTGCGAACAACTCAACGAGAAAGAACACAAGCAAACAACATTGCAAGCAAAAGACAGAAAAACCTTCTTGTCAAGTTTTTCATTTGAATCTGTTTTTTGAAAACTGCATAAGAAAGGGGTGCACCGGTCCTGGAGGTACTGCAATACCAGGTCGATGCGTGGAGTGGACAGAGCAAGCTCTTCTTCCATCTCCCTGTTCTAAAAATCCATTTAATATATGGTCCCCAGATAGGGGACGTATCAGATATTAAACTGATAAGAACAGATACTACACTTGATCTTAGCCAAAAGGCCGAGAAGCGATAACCCAATTATCGTCTTTTCCGAGCGAGCGGCGTCCAGGGCGACGTCAATCGCTCGCAGAGATCTGCTGTCTGTCTCCCGTCTGTCTGGCTCCCTGCTGTTTGCCCAGAGCCACTAATCCTCAGACTTTCACACCTAGCTATGCCTGAGGCCTACTTCCTCCTTCCTATAGCCCATGGTCTAAACACGCCCAGACACCTGTCCATTTAGCACCTTCGGGGTCAAGGCCAGTTTGCTCGTCAATCCAAACTTTAAGCAAGCAAGGCCAAATACAGATTACAAACACATGTATCCATCGGGTGCTCCTCGGTGTGCCTAACGAGGGCTAGGATTTGCATAGAGCCGCCTCCTGTTCACGTGGACAAAGGAACCCACTAGAGGGAGACACAGGCCAGAAAATCCCTCGACTGTCGGAGTACTATGTCGGAGTACTAGCCGACTCATTGACTACAGAGAGGGAAGTAGAGAAAAGTCAAGCCGTTCAACAGGACTCTGCATCGTCCTAGCTTCGACTTGTACGTAGGCTTCATATCGGGCCTTCACACACTCTGCGTGTATTAGCTGGCTGTCTTGTCGAAATTCTGGCTGGCCCTTGCTATCTATATGTTTGTAGGAAAAGGGTGGTGGACTGAAATAAACTTTGCAAAAATAAAAATAAAAAAAATAACATGAGAAAAGAAATACAAATTAAAAAGAATAGATATTGTCAGTCTGCTGAAAAGCTGCCATTGCAGCAGCATATGCATTGTGCTGAAAAGGATGGAAGCATGGAAACACAGACCAAGAAACTGACACAAATCAAGAAAAACACAAACACACAGGGGTTAAATACCAGTTTATTGCAAAACAATAAAAAAAAAGGACTGCGAACAACTCAACGAGAAAGAACACAAGCAAACAACATTGCAAGCAAAAGACAGAAAAACCTTCTTGTCAAGTTTTTCATTTGAATCTGTTTTTTGAAAACTGCATAAGAAAGGGGTGCACCGGTCCTGGAGGTACTGCAATACCAGGTCGATGCGTGGAGTGGACAGAGCAAGCTCTTCTTCCATCTCCCTGTTCTAAAAATCCATTTAATATATGGTCCCCAGATAGGGGACGTATCAGATATTAAACTGATAAGAACAGATTTTTTTTTTAATTCTTTTATTGAAAAATTCATATAAAATTAACATTACATTTTGTTTCATTCAAAAAGAACTTTTCCATAATAATTTCACATATTTACAATTTTCACAAAACAATTTAACAAAGAAAATACATTTCTCAAGTACAAACAAATTCACATTTACATAAATCCCCAAAATCCCGCCCTCAATTTATTCAAAAAAGGCAGAAAAAATGCAAATAAGATCTTTCCCTCAACTCTTTCCCTATTTTAACATAGATTTTCCTAACACTCTCCTTCACGCTGACCCTTCACCAACAATCCCCACTTTATTTTTTCTCTGAAAGAAAGGAAAACATCATTAATATCAAAATTTAATAAATCCAATATTTCCAGTGTTTGAATTTCCAGATTTCTTGTGCTTTATCAAAACCCAATTTTTTAGTGTCATAAAGGCCGTAAAAATATAACCTTCCACGGACCATGGCCACGCATTCTCTTACTTCCACCACTTCTCTCCTGAAAACTAAAATATTTCTTACATCCCACAAACACTCCTTCACACAATTAACCAATAACCACAACACTCTCACCTTCTCTTTTTCCAAATTACATAACCCATACAGAACCATCTCATATGTTATCCCCCCCACTCCAGTCAGACCCTTAATCAGTTTCCTAACACTCTTCCATACTTCCTTTGCAAACTCACATCCCCACAACAAATGATACACATCCTCACACCCCCTACACCCGTTCCTAGGGCACACTTCGCTATCTACCAATCTCCTTCTTCGCTGAAATACCCTTGTAGGTAAACACCCATGCACTATCATCCAAGCTATATCTTTCTGTCTGTTTGTTAGATCACTACTACAAACATTACGCCACACTCGTTCACTTTCATTCTCATTCAAGCCACCAATTACTTCCAAAACCTCCTTTCCCACTACCATTTTCCCTACTTTTTTACATTCACCCCACAATTCTTTACTTACATCCGCCAATCCATACCTCCTTATTCCTCTCTCAACTCTCACATAAAACCAAGGTGGATTAAAACACACAGGTTTCCTCAAGTCACACTCTAACAACTTACATTTCCTCAACACTCCCCCCCCCACATACCTCAAAAAACATCCAGCCATACTCTCTTTTTTACTAATCCTTACACACATACTTATATATCTCAATACCAAAAATCTCTCAATACACACGACCCCTTTTCCACCATTCAGCTTATCTTTTACCACTTTTTCTCTCTTAAGTTTCTCCATTTTAGAGGACCAAAAAAAGGTGAAACATACCTTTACAATCTTTTTAAACACCCTGTCTGGTGCTGGAAACACATAATACAAAAACAAAAAAATAGGCAAAAGAACTGATTTTATAATTAAGGCTTTACCTTCCAAAGATAATGATCTCAAAGACCAAAATTGAATCTTTTTTTGTACCTTTTCCCACACATCATTCCAACTCTCTTTACCATACAGATCACAACCAAACTTTACACCTAGCACTCTTAGACCTTCCTTACACTCTTTCCAACCACAAAAATCTACCTCACTCCACTCACCAAAAATTTTACATTCACTCTTGTCCATATTTACCTTAAAACCACTTGCCAGACAAAATACGTTTACTAATAATTTTACTCTTCGCAATCCAGCCACATTTCTGCATAACACTGTAACATCATCCATATAGCCGATCACACTCAAACACTTTCCACTCCCTCCAGGTACTTCCACTCCCCTTATCACTTTGTCCTTTTTCAACATACGCAACAAAGGTTCTATCACACAAACAAATAGCACGGGGGACAAAGGGCACCCCTGCCTTACCCCAGACTTGATTTGCACTTCACCCGTCAGCCAACCATTCACCAGCACTCTACTCACCATTCCTTTGTACATACTCTTGATCCATCCAAGCATTCTCCCTGGCACACCCATTTTACTCAGGACCTTAAACATAAAATCATGTACTACCCTGTCATATGCTTTTTCGAAATCAATAGCTAACACACCCACTCCTTGCCTCCTATTTTTACACCACCACAATGCATCCCTCAAACTCACCAAACTTTCAGTAATCGTTCTCCCAGGGACAGCACACGTCTGCTCCTCACATACCATTTTCCCTATCACCCCTTTCATTCTATCAGCCATAATTTTTGCCACAATCTTATAGTCAACATTCAACAGTGAGATAGGTCTCCAATTCTTTAACTCTCTCTTATCCCCTTTTTTATATAACAAAACAATAACACTCTCACACATAGATTTAGACAATTTTCCACTCTCCAACACCTCTTTACACACTTCAAAAAGAGACCCCCCAATCACTTCCCAAAGGGCACAATAAAAATCTGCTGGCAATCCATCACTTCCCGGAGATTTTCCTTTTTTCATACCTTTCACACACCCTTCAACTTCATTCATGTTTATATCAGCCTCCAATGCATCCTTGTCATCCATATTCAAACATTCTTGTATCTCATCCAAAACTTCTTTCTCCACACTTACATCAGTCTTACTAGGTGTATATAATTTTGAATAAAATGCTTTCACCTCTCCCAACACATTTTTATTTCCGCACACTTCCATCCCATTCTCATCCAACACATTCATCATTTCCATCCTTCCTCCAAACACTTTTTTAAAGAAAAAATTTGTACATTTCTCATCCTTCTCCATTATCTCTATTTTAGCTTGTGACACAATTTTCCTCCCACTTGCTTCCAAAAACTCATTCAATTTCTCCCTTGCCTCCCCAATCTCCACTGACACATCTTCTCCGGAATCTCTCATCAATTCTAAATATTCAAATCTTTTTTGCCACATTTCATACATTAACCTTTCATTCCTTGCTCTCTCACATCCTATTTTTATAAAGAACACTTTTGTTTTAATTTTTACCCATTCCCACCAATCAAGCATACTCTCAAAATCTTTCATTCTTCTCTTTAATTTACTGAAAAATATAGCATACTCCTCTCTTACCTTCACATCCTCCAACAAACTCACATTTAATTTCCACACGCCCTTCCCAAACAAACATCCGTCACGTATACTCACTTCACAATCCATTCTGCCATGGTCCGTAAAAGGCATCCTTTGCACTGAAAAAGACTCCTTCTTCAAATTCCTGGATATGAAACAAAAATCAATACGTGAGGACACCTTCCCACTTGAACTAAAAAAGGTAGGACCCTCATCCCTCCCAACATCCTCCAACTTAAACACTTTAGTAACATCACATAGTTCCTTACCGGAGCTATCCATTTTACTACCACTCCCACCAACCCCTCCCCCCCCTGTCCTATCCCCATCTTTAATAATACAATTACAATCCCCTACCAAAAGGGTAGGCTCCCTCCCTCCCAAAAACAATTTTAACTTGCCAAATAAAGTCAATCTTTCATGCTTATCAGCAGCCCCATATATACAGAAAATACGAAAGACTATACCCCCATACTCAAAAAAAACCAAAACACACCTCCCTCGGTCCACATGTACAATCCTCTTGATCTTAAAATTATTATTTCTAAACAACACACAAACCCCTGTGTTCCTTTTATTATTTAAAGACCAAATAGCTGGTCCCAAGGTCCAACCAGCAACCTTTGGCTCCTCACTCAAGTTACACTCCTGTAGACACAAAATGTCACAGGATAATGCAGCAAAAAGCTTAAAAATGGCCGCTCTTCTATTAACAGACTTAATGCTACGTACATTGAGTGAGGATACCTTCAAATTCACCATCTATAGGAAAAAAAAGGTTTTAAGCATCCTATCTACATCTCCCTCTTACTCCTCTCCGAGGTACCTGATCATCATCCTTTTTAACCCCCATCATTTTTCCCTCAGACTTTTCCTCAGACTTTTCCTTCTTTTTCTTTTTGGCTTTTTTTACCTTATGGAACCCCTCCGCATCCTCCAATTTCTCCTTTGTGGTAGCTTTTCTTGCAAGCGGCTCCTGCGTTGAGTCATCTGATACAATGTCCTGCTCCCTGTCTGGTGAGCTCATCTCACTAGGGTACTCCTCAATGACCCGAGATGGAGACAGGGAACGTTTCAAAGTACCTTTGCTTAAATCCATCTCTTCTAGTACTTCGGAACTTTGACCAGCAGTAGGTTCATTTGTACCCCTTTCAGTCTCCTCCACCTCTCTTTCCTGCTCACCCTCCGCTGCCAGGGTCTCAGGCACACACTCATCTCTCAACTCGGAGTGTATGTCCCCCACGGCAGCATCAAGAGGTTCGCCAGGAAGGTCATCGGCAGGGACTTGCTCCATGACAACAACTGGGGGAGCTTTGGTGGTCTTACCACCATCTACAGCCTCAGCATAGGAAGCTGGATTCCCCGCATCTTCAACAGTCTCTCCAGGTTCCTGCACCTCCTGGTTTTTCCGGGGTACCAAAGGACAGTCTCTGGCCAGATGATTTTGACTGGCGCAGAAATGGCATTTCCTGCCTTCAGTACAGTCCGCAGTCCGATGCCCGGCTTTAAAACAGTTACGGCACACACTACCAGTTTCACAGTTGTCTTTTGTATGCCCAAAAGAAAAACATTGGCGGCAGAAGATAGGTTGTCCTGGATACCAAAGGTACCCCCGATTGGATCCAATGGAGAAAGTCTGAGGTGGATGCCTTACTCCCCCAATACCACTCGAGTCCTGTTTCTGCTGGACCCAAAACTTCCTGCGACCATTGAAGGTCCCAAAGACATTGGTCATCTTTGATCCAGCAGAACAAGAATCAAAGTACATAAGTAAAAATGCTCTGATCTCCTCATCCCTTACAAAAGGATTGTACATATGAACCACCACCGGTATGCGCTGCTTAATTTCACTGCAGGAAAAGGAAATGCCCTCAAGAAGTGGGTCGCCCGACTTCTCAGTCTGTCTCAGCCAACATGTCTGCATATCAGCCTTCGTCCAAAAGGTGACATCATACACACCAGTGGAATGAAAGCACTGAACGCAAAATATTGTGTCTCGTGCCATGCCCAACAGACCTTCAATAACCTCCTTTTGCACAAAGTGCAAACCAACGTTCGCCCTTAAGGTCTCAGAGATAAACAGCCGAACTGTATTAGGCGCATCAGGTGCCATGACACCCATTCTGTCCTACAGACCAAACACACACATTCCACAAGGGAAAGGTGAGTAGGTAAGGGGGGATCGCTTCACGTTGCTTGGGGACTAAGCCTAGGGCCAATAGCAGCAAGGGGGGGCCCTCCGAAAAGGGACGCTCCCTCCAAGGCCGACCTTCGGGTACCCCAAGCACCTCCCGACAAGATACAAGCAAGTCAGAGACTATACTCGATCAGGCCAGAAGGCCGAAAAGCGATCTCCCGCAAGACCAACCAAACCTCCACCAACCCCGAAGGGAAGGCTCGGCAAGGCGATCGCAACTCGTAAACCTCAAAGTAGCGTCCTGCCCAATAGCAGCAGGGGGTGCACCCGTAGGAAACACCCCCAGGCCGAGCAGGACTGGTACTCTTTGGAAACCTTTCAGCTCAGACACTAGATCTTTGCCAAAAGGCCGAGAAGCGATAACCCAATTATCGTCTTTTCCGAGCGAGCGGCGTCCAGGGCGACGTCAATCGCTCGCAGAGATCTGCTGTCTGTCTCCCGTCTGTCTGGCTCCCTGCTGTTTGCCCAGAGCCACTAATCCTCAGACTTTCACACCTAGCTATGCCTGAGGCCTACTTCCTCCTTCCTATAGCCCATGGTCTAAACACGCCCAGACACCTGTCCATTTAGCACCTTCGGGGTCAAGGCCAGTTTGCTCGTCAATCCAAACTTTAAGCAAGCAAGGCCAAATACAGATTACAAACACATGTATCCATCGGGTGCTCCTCGGTGTGCCTAACGAGGGCTAGGATTTGCATAGAGCCGCCTCCTGTTCACGTGGACAAAGGAACCCACTAGAGGGAGACACAGGCCAGAAAATCCCTCGACTGTCGGAGTACTATGTCGGAGTACTAGCCGACTCATTGACTACAGAGAGGGAAGTAGAGAAAAGTCAAGCCGTTCAACAGGACTCTGCATCGTCCTAGCTTCGACTTGTACGTAGGCTTCATATCGGGCCTTCACACACTCTGCGTGTATTAGCTGGCTGTCTTGTCGAAATTCTGGCTGGCCCTTGCTATCTATATGTTTGTAGGAAAAGGGTGGTGGACTGAAATAAACTTTGCAAAAATAAAAATAAAAAAAATAACATGAGAAAAGAAATACAAATTAAAAAGAATAGATATTGTCAGTCTGCTGAAAAGCTGCCATTGCAGCAGCATATGCATTGTGCTGAAAAGGATGGAAGCATGGAAACACAGACCAAGAAACTGACACAAATCAAGAAAAACACAAACACACAGGGGTTAAATACCAGTTTATTGCAAAACAATAAAAAAAAAGGACTGCGAACAACTCAACGAGAAAGAACACAAGCAAACAACATTGCAAGCAAAAGACAGAAAAACCTTCTTGTCAAGTTTTTCATTTGAATCTGTTTTTTGAAAACTGCATAAGAAAGGGGTGCACCGGTCCTGGAGGTACTGCAATACCAGGTCGATGCGTGGAGTGGACAGAGCAAGCTCTTCTTCCATCTCCCTGTTCTAAAAATCCATTTAATATATGGTCCCCAGATAGGGGACGTATCAGATATTAAACTGATAAGAACAGATTTTTTTTTTTTTTTTTTTTTTTTTTTTTTTTTGTCCTCAGTTTACGGGTACAGTCAACGTGAAAACCTTCAACTAAGTCACTGTGTCCCACACATCATCAGACTTTTAAAAGATAACAGGTTATATACAAAGACTCTTTATACAGTAATAAACCATTTTTCCCTTCTCCAATACCTCCCCGCACCCTCCTCCCCCATACCCCTCACATCAAAAAGAAAAGCAACGTACAACCGAGCGAACATCCAATTAACAGCCTCTGGTTCTGAGATGAACTTTTTCTTTCCTACATGTAGATTCCTCACATCCCAAATTACCTCTTTGAAAATCACTGAAAAGATCCATATTTTCCTTGGATTCCCACCATTTTTTTTACACTCGCCAAACATGACCAGGCCTTCTCCCACCTCCCTCACTCCCAACACCTCCATACAAAAACCCCTCAGCAATCTTAAACACTCTTTAGCAAAAGGGCAGTTCCAAAAGAGATGAAACACATCTTCCACCGCCCTGCATCCCTCCCTTGGGCACACGTCTGACCTTGACAGGTCCCTTCCTTTAAGATACATCATGGTGTAAAGGCAATTCATCAATGTAAACCATGTAATATCTCTTTGACGGTTACTCACCCCACTCATCTTCATGTTCCGCCACACCTTCACACTCTCCTTCTCTCTCAGAAAATGTATCTGATTCGGAATAGGTTTTTCTGTTATCCAAGCCTTCAGTTTATTTTTGTTCACGACCTCCAAACCCAAACCTCCCAACCTCCACTCCCGCCACAGTTTAAGTAACGATAAGTAATACTGCGGGACCACCCATGCAGAAGGTCTTCTCAAATCTCTTCCACATAGGCCCCATTTGGAAAAAAGACTTCCTCCTAAGTACATGGCCATGTCTGCTCCCAATCCTCCTCCATTAAGCACTCTCATCATGGATAACCAATAATGGAACTTCAAAAATCTTCCAATATCCGGGAATCCATAACCTCCCATTTCTTTATTCTTCAGCACCTTCTCTCTGCTACACCGCTCCATCTTTCCCCCCCAGAAAAACAAAAACAGCAGACGTGTCATCCTTTTCACCCAGACCTCTGGGGCAGGAAAGACCACTGCAGCGTACAGTAGGATTGGAAGGATCACAGACTTTATAACCACCACTTTCCCTGTCAAGGACAAATCACGCAGCTTCCAGAAAGCTACTTTCTTCTCCAATTTTGCACTTGCTTTCACAAAACTTTCACGCCCTTTCAACTCTCTATCAAATGACACACCCAACACCTCCATCTTTTCAACACTTTTAACCTGTCCACCATCCACCTGCACTTCTCTGCCCATTCCACACAACTGGCACTTACTCCAATTCACTCGCATCCCTGAGACACTACAAAACAATCTCAGTTGCAGCCCACCACGTCTCACATCATTCACTCCACCACACACCAAGACCACATCATCCATATATGCCAACACTTTCACACTCTTTCCACCACTTCCAGGCACAAACACACCCTTATACACCTTATCCTTACGGATAGCACTCAACAAAGGCTCCATCACGCATATGAACATCAAAGGTGACAACGGACACCCCTGTCTAACTCCCGACATCACAGGGAAGCTCCCTCCCAGGGTACCGTTGACCAGAACTTGGCTTACAATGTTAAGGTAAAGCCCTCTGATGACCTTCACCATCTGGCCCGGAAACCCCAAGACTTCCAAAACCTGGAACAGGAACTGGTGTGACACCCTGTCATACGCTTTCTCCAGATCCACGGACTCCAACAAACAAACCATATTATTTGATTGAGCATAGTGTATGACATCCCTCAGCAAGACCAGGTTATCAGAAATCCGACGCCCTGGGACAGCACAAACTTGTTGTTCTCCTATCACTGACCCGATCACCTTCTTCACTCGGTCTGCCACCAACCGAGCCACAATCTTGTAATCTACATTCAACAAAGTGATCGGCCGCCAATTTCTGACATCACGTTTGTCACCTTTCTTATAGATGAGGGTAATCACCCCCTCCCGCAATGAGCCTGGCATCTCACCTCTCTCAAAAACCAATCTCACCAACTCACAAACATCATCCTTCATCACATCCCATACTTTATAGTAAAACTCCACAGTCAAACCATCCTTACCTGGCGTTTTATTTCTATTCATGCACTCCACCACCTTACGCACTTCCTCTTCCGACACCTTTCCATTCAGAACCTCACAGTCATCTTCCGACAACCTTCCCTCCATACCCTGACAATACTCACGCATCTCTTCGCTTCCCACACCTTCACGTCCTCCACGAAACAAATCCTCATAAAATTCTTTTACCACCTCCTCCATTCTCTCACCTTTCACCTCCTGTCCCTCAACCAGCACCGATTTCATAATATCTCGTCCCTTCAAGGCTTTCTTGAAAAAGAATCTTGAACAAGTCTCCCCTTCCTCCACCTTCTCCACTTTAGCATGGAAAATTATTTTTTTACCACTTTGCACCAAGCACTTTCTGTTTTCTTCCCTTAATTTCTCGATCTCGTCCTCCACTTCCCAACCACCCTGCCTCAATTTCAGCAGAACTCTCAATTTTTGTAGAAACTTTCCCCTCTCCCTCCTTTCTTCCCGGGCTTTGTTCACCCCCTCAGTCACAAAAAAAGATTTTATCTGAACCTTGAGCCAGTCCCACCACATAAAAAAATCTTCAAAATCATTTTTCTTTTCCACCCACCTTCCATATTGATTCTTAAACCGCTCCAACACTTCCAAGTCCTCCAGCAGCGTTAAATTCATTTTCCACACTCCCCTCCCCATCCTCACCCCAGAATCTGCACAGAACTTTCCCACCAGAGCCTGATGGTCAGAAAAGGAGAAGCTCATCTGTTTCCAGCCTTCCACAGAGAGGGATTCCGAAACAAAAATAAAATCAATACGGGACTTTACATTGCCCTTATCTGAAAAAAACGTTGCAGGTGCTCTGCCTGATTCCACTCTCTCCAATGCTCCATCTTTCAACTTAAAGTCCTGAATTATTTGATTCAATAACGTACTGGAACTATCAGTTCTGCTTTCTCCCGTACCCTCCCTGTCACCCGCCTCCCTCACTAAATTTAGGTCCCCTGCCAAAATCAAATTTCCCCTTCCTACTAGCTGAAACTTCAGCACCTCCAAAAACTCCTTCCGAGCCACTTTTTGTGCAGGAGCATAAACACACAAAAGTTTGTAGAATTCTTCCCATAACGTAAATTTTACACAAAGAATCCTTCCAGCCACCACTTCTTCTGAAGACAAGATTTTCACTGCGGGGTTCTTAAAAAGGATTCCCACACCCTCATTCCGGTTTTCTGCGGCATTAGACCAAATTGCAGGTCCATAAGACCACTCATCATGCCCTGGCGCATTCATCAAACCACATTCTTGCAAGCACAAGACATCACATTCAACCCTCGCCAACTCTTTCAAAACAGCCGCCCGACGAAATACAGAACCAATCGATCTCACATTCATACTACAAATCGTCAGCGCCATGATGAGGGTAAAAAAAAGCCCACAGAAACACCTATACTTCTCCATCATTACTTATCCTTGAATTAGGGTCTAAAAAGCCAGTGTCCAGCACAAATGTTTCCACCGCCACATTTGAAAGGTAAGACACCACAGGGGAAACTGGAGTACTTGCAGGAGCTAATCCCGCACCTCCAGAAACTTCCATGTCCTGACTAAGGCTAGGCAACTCACACCTGCCTCCCCCAGGACTTGATCCCAGCTCCAGATCCCATTTGGCTTTTTTTCTCCGGGTCACAATCTCCTGCTCCACATCACTCACTGGCCTCTGAGCACAGCCTGGTGAGCTACTTGATAAAGACTCCCTCTTGTGGCTGGGACTCTGCAGCTCCATTTCCTCCGCCCAATCAGCAATCTTGTCTCCAAAAATGGTCTCCTGCTCCTCCTCTATCTCTCTCACCAACATTTCCATCATAGCACCTGCCTCCAATCCCTCATTATCTTCCCCCACTCCCACCTCTCCCTGCACTCCTTCCATCTGACTCACATTTGCATCTCTCTCCACAGCCTCATTAATATTCGTACCCAAGGTGCCTTGCACCTCCTGTCCGACTTCCACTTGAACAACAGCGGGGTTCATTGTGTCCAGGGGAGCCGATACCTCACTGGCAACATTCTTACCAGTTTGAGAGCTCACCCCTTCATTCACTCCCACACCACTCTGCTCCCCGGAAGCCCGGCTCACATTCTTGCCTGCAAATCTCCACCTAGTCACAGATTCAGCATAGGAAAACATTCTCCTTCCTGTGTTTCTTGGACAGTCTTTAACCCTATGTTCACCAGCACCACATAAATCACATTTTTTCTCTCCACAGTCTGCTGCATTATGTCCTGGTTTAAGACAAACACGGCAGCAATGCTTTAAAGGACAGTCCTCTCTTATGTGACCAAACTGAAAACAGCCCCTGCAATATCGAGGTTGACCGGTGTAGAAAATTGTACACCTCTCCCCTGCAATGGTGAATGACGGGGGAGGGTGACACACTCCACAGTAGCCAGTCTCATCTTTCTTTAGCCTGGCTTTAAACCTCAGCTTCCCTCTGTACATTCCATAAGGATTATACAACTTTTCTTCCACACTCACTTCCGAACAGTATCTGAGCAAAAATTGTCTCACCATATGCGGCTCCATAAAAGGATTGTAACAATGCACCGTCATGGTTTTCACTCCAGGATGGAACAACAAACAGACACTAAACTTCTCCAGCAGCTCATTTCCAGCAAGCCCCGCCTTCAGAAGGTTTTCATAGGCTGCTTCACACACATCCTCCGAATAAAAAGACACATCGTAAGTTCCTGACGACACGAAGTCTTGCAATGCAAAGATATCGCTCACCTGTAGGTTCAGAATCTTCTGTAACACTTCCACAGCCACTGTCTTTAGTCCCACTTCACCGATATGATCAGGCTTAACCTGTAAGCGGAGAGAATTCCGCAAGCGCCCTGTACCCCGAAACATTTCTGCCACAGGTACCACGGCTTTATTTGGCCTCTCGTTTATCCGGGGGTCCCCCCACAAGAGGGGCCCCTAGAATACCCTTCAGACCCGCAACCTGGAGGTATATGACCTCTGATCGCAAGCCAAAAGGCCGAGAAGCGATAACCCAATTATCGTCTTTTCCGAGCGAGCGGCGTCCAGGGCGACGTCAATCGCTCGCAGAGATCTGCTGTCTGTCTCCCGTCTGTCTGGCTCCCTGCTGTTTGCCCAGAGCCACTAATCCTCAGACTTTCACACCTAGCTATGCCTGAGGCCTACTTCCTCCTTCCTATAGCCCATGGTCTAAACACGCCCAGACACCTGTCCATTTAGCACCTTCGGGGTCAAGGCCAGTTTGCTCGTCAATCCAAACTTTAAGCAAGCAAGGCCAAATACAGATTACAAACACATGTATCCATCGGGTGCTCCTCGGTGTGCCTAACGAGGGCTAGGATTTGCATAGAGCCGCCTCCTGTTCACGTGGACAAAGGAACCCACTAGAGGGAGACACAGGCCAGAAAATCCCTCGACTGTCGGAGTACTATGTCGGAGTACTAGCCGACTCATTGACTACAGAGAGGGAAGTAGAGAAAAGTCAAGCCGTTCAACAGGACTCTGCATCGTCCTAGCTTCGACTTGTACGTAGGCTTCATATCGGGCCTTCACACACTCTGCGTGTATTAGCTGGCTGTCTTGTCGAAATTCTGGCTGGCCCTTGCTATCTATATGTTTGTAGGAAAAGGGTGGTGGACTGAAATAAACTTTGCAAAAATAAAAATAAAAAAAATAACATGAGAAAAGAAATACAAATTAAAAAGAATAGATATTGTCAGTCTGCTGAAAAGCTGCCATTGCAGCAGCATATGCATTGTGCTGAAAAGGATGGAAGCATGGAAACACAGACCAAGAAACTGACACAAATCAAGAAAAACACAAACACACAGGGGTTAAATACCAGTTTATTGCAAAACAATAAAAAAAAAGGACTGCGAACAACTCAACGAGAAAGAACACAAGCAAACAACATTGCAAGCAAAAGACAGAAAAACCTTCTTGTCAAGTTTTTCATTTGAATCTGTTTTTTGAAAACTGCATAAGAAAGGGGTGCACCGGTCCTGGAGGTACTGCAATACCAGGTCGATGCGTGGAGTGGACAGAGCAAGCTCTTCTTCCATCTCCCTGTTCTAAAAATCCATTTAATATATGGTCCCCAGATAGGGGACGTATCAGATATTAAACTGATAAGAACAGATTTTTTTTTTTTTTTTTTTTTACCAATCAGCATGAATCGCTAACTCTAATCTCTTCTACAGGAAACCGCCCAGAGATCAAGCTGCGTTCGTTACATCATTTAGGTAAGTATTTTTTTATCAAAAGTATAAAAGGACACATCAAACATAATAATAAAACTTAAACATCATATCCCCTCCACCAAAGCCACCCTATCTCATCCTCCACCTCCCAAAATTCCAAAAATTATCAGCAACCTCCACCCCCAACACCTTCCTGTCCCTTAATAAGACAAGATACAGTTTACTAACACACCACTCATAGCAGTCATCCTCTGTCAGGAGGAAACTCCCCTTTCTATATCCGCACCTTGCCTCCCACACAACTTCCTTCATAATAGCTGCGCAGATCCACCCTTTTTTTTTGGCATCAGCACCTCCATGCACCAAGCCATACAGACAAAGCTCAGGCGCCACATTTTTAAATCCCAAGATGTTTTCCACCAAAACCACCAACCTCCGCCACACATTCCGAACAAAAAAGCACTCCAAGAACACATGTCTCACTGTTTCAATGCCGCCACAACCTTCCCTCACACACCTCTCGCTTCTCACCAAATCTCTTGATTTCAGAAAGGACATCGTAAGCAAGCATTCATGGAAGGACATCCACACTACTTCCTTTTGATGGTTAGTCACTCCATCCCCTCCCAAGTTCCTCCAACATTCCTCCACTTGCTTGTTTCTTAAGTCAGCAATGTTAGTGACAACCTCCTCTCTCTTCAGCCATTTAAGCAAACTGAGTTTCGACACTGCTCTTACTCCCAATTCACTAATGCGATTCGTCTCATACCAGCTTTTTAATTTTCCATAGTAAGGTGGGGAAACGAGCGCCACTGGTCTGGACAAATCCCGAGTCCCCCAACCCCACTTCACCACTGACCACCCCATCAAATACCGCATGAAGCAGCCAGCCTTCCCTCCACCAACAAAAGCCTTGTAATGTGCGAGCCATATATGCATTCCCAGGAAGGACTCGATATTCGGGAAGTTGTATCCTCCCAGTCTTACTTCCTTTTGGACCACAGTTCTAGCCAGCCTCTCCATTTTGGAGCCCCAAAAAAAGGTGAACAGTAGCCTTTCTATTTTCTGAAGCCACCTCTTATTAAAAGGAAAAATCAAACCAAAATAGAGCAACAGAGGCAGACAAACTGATTTCACTATCAGGGTTTTCCCGGTCAGAGACAACCTGCGTAATTTCCAGAATTCCAACTTTCCAGATAATTTTCTAACGCATTTTGCTGCGTTCTCCTGATTACGTAGGTTCTTCTCATAATGGACTCCCAAAACCTCGATAGACTCTACCTTCTTAAGTTTGGACGGTCCAAGGTCATAAAAGCCACTCAGGGTACACACAGAGCTCTTACCCCAATTGACCCGCATTCCGGCCATAGCCCCAAACAATTGGAGTTGCAATTCCGCCCTTGCTAGATCTCTCTGCGTTTTACATAGGAGGACCACATCGTCCATATAGCATAGGGATTTTAATTTTTCCCCACTCCCTCCGGGTAAAAAAAAGCCTTCAAAGGCTTTATCCTTTTGTATACATCTCAACAAGGGTTCCATGATGCAGATAAACAATACTGGTGACAGGGGACAACCCTGTCTTACCCCAGATTTAACCTTGAAGGATTCCGACAGGGTCCCATTGATCAAGACTCTGCTACTTGCATCTGCGTACAAACATTTGACCATATTAATGAACCCATCCGGGAAACCCAACTTCCTTAGCACTACGAACATAAACCTATGGGACACCCGGTCATAGGCCTTCTCCAGGTCTATGCCTGCCACTGCAAGAGGTAGATTGTTGCATTGGGCGTAAAAAACGAGATCCCTCAAGATAATCAGGTTATCCCCAATTCTCCTCCCCGGGATAGCACACACCTGCCAATCCCCTATCACCTTATCTACCACCTCCTTCATGCGATCTGCTAGGATTTTAGCCAGTATCTTATAATCTGCATTAAGCAGAGTTATTGGTCGCCAATTCTTAACGTCCTTCTCGTTCCCTTTCTTGTAGATTAAGACGATGACCCCCTTCTTCATTGACGTCGACAATTCCCCGGACTTCATACAGTACTTTACCACGTCCACCAGGTGAGTCTTAAGGATCGGCCAGAGCCTTACATAGAATTCCACAGGAATCCCATCTCCTCCTGGAGTCTTGTTCTTCGCCATCCCCTTAATAGTCTTCTCTACTTCCAGCTCACCCACCTCTTCAACCAAAAGGGCACCATCTTCTTTTCCCAAACTTTCAGAGAGGATACTACAATATTCCTCAACCTCTCTCACAGATGCTCCACCATCTCCACCATATAAATCCTCGTAAAAGGCTCTCACCACCTTCCTCATTTTCTCACCTCCAACTTCCTCCTGTCCGTCCAACATTTTTAGCATAATTTTTTTAGGACTGTATGCTTTCTTAAAAAAGAAGCGTGAACACTTTTCGTCTTCCTCCATACATTGTATTTTTGCCCCAAACACAATACTCTTGCCTTTTTCTTTAATCACCTTCGTCCTTTCCTCTTGCACCTCTTTCAATTCCTCCTCCACCTCCAGCCCCAGTCTTTTACACTGATAAAGAAAATGTATCTTGTCCATCAATCTTCTTCCAGCTTCACTCTTTTCTTTCGCTTTTTCCGCCCCGATCTTCCGAAAGAAAGAGGCCACCCGCTCTTTCATCCAATCCCACCATTCCAGCAGGTTCTGGAAAGTCTGCCTCTTCCCCTCCAAGTACTTGAAGAAAGAAGTAAACCTCCTCATTACATCCTCATCTTCCAATAAGGATAGGTTTAGCTTCCAGACCCCTTTCCCAAAAGCCACTTCCGCCTCCAACTTTATAGTACATGAAATAAAGGAATGGTCCGAAACTAGAGTTGGGCGAACCTCATATGCATCCCCACTCAAACATCGTGACAAAAAAAGAAAATCTATCCGCGACCTCACTGTCCCTTTATCTGAGTGGTATGTATAACTTACATTACTTCCCTCCACCTCCACCGCCACATCATGCAGCCCAAAATCCGTTACTAATTCATTTAAAAGTTTTGAGGAAGCATCCACTCCACCGTCCATGCTCGCCCCCTGTCGGTCCTCCCCCCTCCTCACACAGTTCATGTCTCCAGCCACAATCGTTGGGACTCTCCCAGGTAAGTATACCCTCAGCACTTTCAAAAAGGCAATTCTTTCCTTTTTCTCTGCAGGCGCATAGCAGTTAATCACACGAACCTGCAAATCCGCCCACTCCAACGTCACAATCAGCAATCGGCCTGGAATCACAACCTCATGCGTTACAATCTTAATATACGGGTTTTTCACCACCACACCAACTCCTTCTGACCTTGTTGCACACGCAGGGGCCCAAACAGAGGGTCCCCATGTCCAGTCTGCAGTTGGATCTCCCACAACACCGCACTCTTGCAGACATATTACATCCGCACAACACTTGTTCAGCTCATCAAAAACGGCCATCCTTCTTTCTTTAGATACAATACTCCTTACATTTAAAGACCCTACAATCAGAGCCATCAGAAAATAAATAAAACCGGCCATCATGAAAGTAAATCAAAAGTTCATTCCACTCTCCTCCACATTAAGTCCTCTTTGGTCCTTCAACCTTCTCCTGGCCACAGGACTAGCGGATTCATCCTCTGAATCCCTAGCTTCAGGTGCATTACCACCTGCACCCCCCATTCCACCTGACCGAGGCTCCTCAGACCTTGGTCTCTTAACGGCAGAGGCGGGTACTTCCGGTGATGTAGCCGAATCCTCCATTCTCTGCCCACACTCAAAGCTACATACACTCTCCATATCGGAAATGTCAGAATCACTCTCTGACAACTCCCCAAATAGCGCTGTCTGCACAGAGGACATACTAGCACACTTCTTCTCCTCTTCTGGACAGGCTCTCCCCTCTCCGGGAGGGGGAACTACGCGCTGTTCACCAAGCGATCCTCCATCTTGCATCTCCTCCTCCATCTTCGGGGAACTTGCATCTCCGTCTTCTCCCTCACGGACACCATGTTCACCCGGCACAACCTCCGCAGCTACTGGGCCAACACCGCCACTCGCCACTCCACTGTGCTCAGCGGCATCGGCAGTGTCACTCGCCCCCGCCACATCATCTGCCTGTGCACTGGGCGCAGCTTCATCAGCCGGGCGCTCGGTCTGGACACCGGCAGATCCCGCACCTGCATCGGCGGTCCCCCCGGCACTATCCTCCCGAGTGTCCCCTCTTGGCCTCTGCTGCCTGGACCTCCTTTCTTTTGGTACCTCTGAATAGGTACTACCCCAACATTCTTCCTTGGCTGCTTGATAAGCCCCGCACTGCCTTGCCAGATGGCCCGTTTCTTTACAGATGTCACACACTCTTCCTGCTGTGCACTGTCTTGCCAAGTGGCCAAGTTTACCACAGAAACGACATTTCTGTTCCTGGTCGCACTCCATACTAGTATGGCCATACATTAAACATTTCCGGCAGTATCTGGGTTGACCGGGGTAAAACAAAAAACCCCTCTCCCCACCTATAGAAAAAACGGCCGGGGGCCTCTTAACCCCACCAACACAGTCAGGGTCTGTCACAAAACGCCCAACAAACCGGTATTTCCCTGACCAAATATCGTATCTGTTCATCACCTTGTCACCACCCCTCAAATCCTCACAGTAATTGCTCAAAAATGCTCTTACTAGATTAACATCAGCAAAAGGATTGTACAGGTGAACTGTGATGACTTTTTCCTCCTGCATGAACAGCGGATGTACTCTGAACTTCCTTCCAACTTCCCCATCTTCAACTCTCTTAAAGCCTTCATACACGTTCCAACATACCTCGGATGAAATAAAGGTCACATCGTAAATCCTCTGTTGAGGAAAATCCTGTAGGCATACAATCTGTCTTACCGTTAGGCCAAGAACTCCCGTCAGCAAATCCACAACCACGGTCCTCAAGGTGACGTCCTCTCCATAATCTGGTCTAACGGTAAACCTCAAGGAATCTCTCATCCCACGAGCCGCCATCTTCTTCTTGTACCCAAAACAGGTACCAGCCGCCTCCTCAAGAGTAAATAAACCGAGGGCAGCCCCGCAAGGGGTGCCCCCGCACGCACTCTTTCGCCTCGGCCCTCCGCCCTCTCGCTGACTTCGAGTAGCGTCCTGCCCAATAGCAGCAGGGGGTGCACCCTAAGGAAACACCCCCAGGCCGAGCAGGACTGGTACTCTCAGAAACCCTCTGACTGGACCAAAGATCGCAGCCAAAAGGCCGAGAAGCGATAACCCAATTATCGTCTTTTCCGAGCGAGCGGCGTCCAGGGCGACGTCAATCGCTCGCAGAGATCTGCTGTCTGTCTCCCGTCTGTCTGGCTCCCTGCTGTTTGCCCAGAGCCACTAATCCTCAGACTTTCACACCTAGCTATGCCTGAGGCCTACTTCCTCCTTCCTATAGCCCATGGTCTAAACACGCCCAGACACCTGTCCATTTAGCACCTTCGGGGTCAAGGCCAGTTTGCTCGTCAATCCAAACTTTAAGCAAGCAAGGCCAAATACAGATTACAAACACATGTATCCATCGGGTGCTCCTCGGTGTGCCTAACGAGGGCTAGGATTTGCATAGAGCCGCCTCCTGTTCACGTGGACAAAGGAACCCACTAGAGGGAGACACAGGCCAGAAAATCCCTCGACTGTCGGAGTACTATGTCGGAGTACTAGCCGACTCATTGACTACAGAGAGGGAAGTAGAGAAAAGTCAAGCCGTTCAACAGGACTCTGCATCGTCCTAGCTTCGACTTGTACGTAGGCTTCATATCGGGCCTTCACACACTCTGCGTGTATTAGCTGGCTGTCTTGTCGAAATTCTGGCTGGCCCTTGCTATCTATATGTTTGTAGGAAAAGGGTGGTGGACTGAAATAAACTTTGCAAAAATAAAAATAAAAAAAATAACATGAGAAAAGAAATACAAATTAAAAAGAATAGATATTGTCAGTCTGCTGAAAAGCTGCCATTGCAGCAGCATATGCATTGTGCTGAAAAGGATGGAAGCATGGAAACACAGACCAAGAAACTGACACAAATCAAGAAAAACACAAACACACAGGGGTTAAATACCAGTTTATTGCAAAACAATAAAAAAAAAGGACTGCGAACAACTCAACGAGAAAGAACACAAGCAAACAACATTGCAAGCAAAAGACAGAAAAACCTTCTTGTCAAGTTTTTCATTTGAATCTGTTTTTTGAAAACTGCATAAGAAAGGGGTGCACCGGTCCTGGAGGTACTGCAATACCAGGTCGATGCGTGGAGTGGACAGAGCAAGCTCTTCTTCCATCTCCCTGTTCTAAAAATCCATTTAATATATGGTCCCCAGATAGGGGACGTATCAGATATTAAACTGATAAGAACAGATACTACACTTGATCTTAGCCAAAAGGCCGAGAAGCGATAACCCAATTATCGTCTTTTCCGAGCGAGCGGCGTCCAGGGCGACGTCAATCGCTCGCAGAGATCTGCTGTCTGTCTCCCGTCTGTCTGGCTCCCTGCTGTTTGCCCAGAGCCACTAATCCTCAGACTTTCACACCTAGCTATGCCTGAGGCCTACTTCCTCCTTCCTATAGCCCATGGTCTAAACACGCCCAGACACCTGTCCATTTAGCACCTTCGGGGTCAAGGCCAGTTTGCTCGTCAATCCAAACTTTAAGCAAGCAAGGCCAAATACAGATTACAAACACATGTATCCATCGGGTGCTCCTCGGTGTGCCTAACGAGGGCTAGGATTTGCATAGAGCCGCCTCCTGTTCACGTGGACAAAGGAACCCACTAGAGGGAGACACAGGCCAGAAAATCCCTCGACTGTCGGAGTACTATGTCGGAGTACTAGCCGACTCATTGACTACAGAGAGGGAAGTAGAGAAAAGTCAAGCCGTTCAACAGGACTCTGCATCGTCCTAGCTTCGACTTGTACGTAGGCTTCATATCGGGCCTTCACACACTCTGCGTGTATTAGCTGGCTGTCTTGTCGAAATTCTGGCTGGCCCTTGCTATCTATATGTTTGTAGGAAAAGGGTGGTGGACTGAAATAAACTTTGCAAAAATAAAAATAAAAAAAATAACATGAGAAAAGAAATACAAATTAAAAAGAATAGATATTGTCAGTCTGCTGAAAAGCTGCCATTGCAGCAGCATATGCATTGTGCTGAAAAGGATGGAAGCATGGAAACACAGACCAAGAAACTGACACAAATCAAGAAAAACACAAACACACAGGGGTTAAATACCAGTTTATTGCAAAACAATAAAAAAAAAGGACTGCGAACAACTCAACGAGAAAGAACACAAGCAAACAACATTGCAAGCAAAAGACAGAAAAACCTTCTTGTCAAGTTTTTCATTTGAATCTGTTTTTTGAAAACTGCATAAGAAAGGGGTGCACCGGTCCTGGAGGTACTGCAATACCAGGTCGATGCGTGGAGTGGACAGAGCAAGCTCTTCTTCCATCTCCCTGTTCTAAAAATCCATTTAATATATGGTCCCCAGATAGGGGACGTATCAGATATTAAACTGATAAGAACAGATACTACACTTGATCTTAGCCAAAAGGCCGAGAAGCGATAACCCAATTATCGTCTTTTCCGAGCGAGCGGCGTCCAGGGCGACGTCAATCGCTCGCAGAGATCTGCTGTCTGTCTCCCGTCTGTCTGGCTCCCTGCTGTTTGCCCAGAGCCACTAATCCTCAGACTTTCACACCTAGCTATGCCTGAGGCCTACTTCCTCCTTCCTATAGCCCATGGTCTAAACACGCCCAGACACCTGTCCATTTAGCACCTTCGGGGTCAAGGCCAGTTTGCTCGTCAATCCAAACTTTAAGCAAGCAAGGCCAAATACAGATTACAAACACATGTATCCATCGGGTGCTCCTCGGTGTGCCTAACGAGGGCTAGGATTTGCATAGAGCCGCCTCCTGTTCACGTGGACAAAGGAACCCACTAGAGGGAGACACAGGCCAGAAAATCCCTCGACTGTCGGAGTACTATGTCGGAGTACTAGCCGACTCATTGACTACAGAGAGGGAAGTAGAGAAAAGTCAAGCCGTTCAACAGGACTCTGCATCGTCCTAGCTTCGACTTGTACGTAGGCTTCATATCGGGCCTTCACACACTCTGCGTGTATTAGCTGGCTGTCTTGTCGAAATTCTGGCTGGCCCTTGCTATCTATATGTTTGTAGGAAAAGGGTGGTGGACTGAAATAAACTTTGCAAAAATAAAAATAAAAAAAATAACATGAGAAAAGAAATACAAATTAAAAAGAATAGATATTGTCAGTCTGCTGAAAAGCTGCCATTGCAGCAGCATATGCATTGTGCTGAAAAGGATGGAAGCATGGAAACACAGACCAAGAAACTGACACAAATCAAGAAAAACACAAACACACAGGGGTTAAATACCAGTTTATTGCAAAACAATAAAAAAAAAGGACTGCGAACAACTCAACGAGAAAGAACACAAGCAAACAACATTGCAAGCAAAAGACAGAAAAACCTTCTTGTCAAGTTTTTCATTTGAATCTGTTTTTTGAAAACTGCATAAGAAAGGGGTGCACCGGTCCTGGAGGTACTGCAATACCAGGTCGATGCGTGGAGTGGACAGAGCAAGCTCTTCTTCCATCTCCCTGTTCTAAAAATCCATTTAATATATGGTCCCCAGATAGGGGACGTATCAGATATTAAACTGATAAGAACAGATTTTTTTTTTTTTTTTTTTGAACTTCTCAGATCAAGACTTAACGTACTTACAGCTTTCCAACTGTCCAAACCATAATAGTACAGTCTTGTTCATCATTTCAGTTCATTTTCCTTCAAAACCAAACAAATACGCACATACATATTAACTTTCATCCTACCCCTAACTCCCTACAACTATCTTACTAAACCCTACACTCCAAGACTTTCTAATATAGCAAGAAAAACAAACACTCCTGTCTCACTCTTAATTAAGATCTGTAATTTAACACTGACTACACACTAAACACTCACTCCTTTGAACATAAAATTAAGGAAAAGGCTTTTCCCCGCACCCAAAACTCAACACACATCCATTTATACACATTTACAACCTCCTGCCCACCTACCCTACCAGCCAATCAATTTTAAGAAACCAAACACACAGACCATACTCTCCATACACCTACATACACTCCCTACTCTATCTCAACCATATTTCACCCCACACCAACTCGTACCAAATTATTCCAAGACTGTCTTCTCCAAATTCTCCAACTCTTCTCTTTTCCAAATTTCTTAACATCATACAAGAAGGCAGTGTGCAATCTCATTATGATCATTTTGCAACACCCCTCCACCTCCATATTTTCTTTTCCCACCACCAAAAGATTACGCATATCCCATAAAGTTTCCTTCAATACAAAACAAAAAACCCAACCTACTTCCTTACCCTCCACCCTCTCCAAACCAGCACTTGTAAGTAAGCTCAGATATGTCAACATACTCTTACATACTATTCTAAAAAACCTTTCAAATGTCTTCCTTACTTCCTTTGCATAGTCACATTCCCATAGAACATGTTTCACATCTTCCACACCTCCACATCCCTCCCTTGGGCATCTATCTGATCTAATCATATCTCTCTCCTTCAGAAAAGCTTTAGTCAGAAGCGCATTATGCAAGGCCAACCAGGCCACATCTCTCTGTCTATTTGTCACTCCTTCCACACTTAAAAAACTCCATGTCCTAGCTGCTTCACATGATCTTAAACCTATAATATTACAAACCTTATCTTCCTTATACATAATTCTCTTTACTTTCATTTTATCTCCTCCCTCCAAACCCAACGCCTCCAATCCATATCCCGCCCTTATTACCTCAAGCCTCCTATAATGGGTTGACACAAAAAAGGAGACCGGTCTCCCCAAATCCCATCTCTTCCATTTCCATCTCCTAAACAACCATCCTCCCATATATTCCATCATGGCAGCCACCCTCCCTCCTACCATCACAGTCCTATATGCCACCAACCAATAATGCATATCAACAAACTTCACCAAGTCAGGAAAACTCAAACCACCAAACCCACTTGGCCTTTTAACCACCTCTCTTGAAACACGTTCCATTCTGGATCCCCAGAAGAAAGTAAATAGCAGCTTATTTAACTTAATTGCCCATATTTTCCCCATTGGAAACACCACGGCAGTATACAAAATCAAAGGAAATATCACTGCTTTCAATATCAGCACCTTACCCCTCAGTGACAAATCTCTTGTTCTCCAAAAATCTAATTTCTTTTTCACCTTATCATGAAGTATATTATAACTCTCCTTCCCTTTCACACCCTTGTCAAAAATGATGCCCAACACCTTTACTTCACTCCTTATCTCCAACCTGCTGTTACGGATCTGAACTTCCTTCCCTAAATTGCATAAGCAACTCTTCTCCCAGTTTACACTCATTTTAGATTTAGCACAATAAATTTCAGTCAATAATGCCACACGATCCACCTCCCTCTGAGATGATCCTATTACCACCACATCGTCCATATAAGCCAAGGACTTAACCACCCTTCCTGCCCCACCTGGGATAACAAAACCTTTACACACCTTATCCTTCTGAATACTCTTCAGCAGTGGCTCAATCACACAAATAAAGGCTAAAGGAGACAAAGGGCACCCCTGTCTCACTCCAGATTTCACTTCAAAAAAACTGCTCAGATTTCCATTAACCAACACACAACTTCGGATATTCGTATAAAAACCTTCAATCACTTTCAACAAGCCATCTGGTATACCTAATCTCTGCATGACTTGTCTCATAAAAACATGTGAGACCTTGTCATAAGCCTTTTCTAAGTCCAAAGACTCTACCACCAATGGCACACCATTTTTGTTGGCATATTCCACCATGTCTCTAAGTAGAATCAAATTATCTGAAAGTCTTCTTCCCATTATTGCACATGTTTGCCAAGGCCCAATTACCTTTCCCAACACCATCCTCAACCTATTTGCCACTATTTTTGCCGCTGCCTTATAATCTACATTAAGAAGCGTTATAGGCCTCCAATTCCTCATATCTCCTCTATCTCCTTTCTTGAAAATAAGTGAAATCACACCCTCACTCATTGATTCAGATAACCGTTTATCGTTAAAAATCTTTTTAATTACTTCACACACATCTCTCCCTATAATCTCCCAACAAGCCCTGTAGAACTCCACTGGGAGGCCATCGCTTCCTGGAGTTTTATTCTTAGCCATGCTGAAAAAAACTTCTTTTATCTCCACCTCACCCACCTCCCTCTCCAACCAAACCTGATCTTCTTTACACAAACCATCCTCAAGTACTTCACAATAATCTCTCATATCTTCCTCATTCTCCACATCATATCCTTTAAATTGTCTCTTAAAAAAACCTTCCACCTCATCCACCACTTTCCCACCCTCCACCTTACCTCCTTCCACATTCACATATTCTAGCACATCCTTTTTACCACTTACTTTCTTAAAGAAAAACCTTGTGCACTTCTCATTTTCCTCCATATACTGTATTTTTGCTTGAAAAACAATCTTTTTACCTCTTTCTCTAACATGCTCTCTAATTTCCTCCTTTACCAACCTTATTTCCTCCTCCACCTCCAAGCCCATTTCCCTGAAATGACATAAAGTTCTCAACCGCCATCCCAACAGTTCAAAAACTTCACTCCTCTCTTTTGCTTTCCTTTTTCCCCAGTTTCGAAAGAAACTGCAGATCCTTCTTTTCACCCAATCCCACCATTCAAGAATGCATACAAAATCTTTTTTCTTTCTTGACAAATGAGAATATAACAGAACAAAATCTCTCTTCACCTCCTCATCATCCAATAGTAAGGTATTAAGCTTCCATACCCCACTACCAAAATGAATACCACAATCCACCAAAAACTCAGCCTGAATCCCTCGATGATCTGAAAAGAATGCATAAAATGCTGAATATTCCTTAAAAACAAAATTTTTTGAACAAAACAAGAAATCTATACGAGACTTAATCCTGCCAGCCTCAGAAAAAAAAGTAAACCTATCTTCTCCAAGATCCATTATTTTGCCCACATCCACTAGGCCAAGATCCTGAACTAAATTATTCAAAACGGTACTTGAAGCATCTAGACCTCCACCACTTCCTCCAACCCTATCAGTAGCCTCTCTTACTGTATTAAAGTCCCCAGCAACAATAGTAGGTATCCGACCAACCAAATGAACTTGCAAACTCTGCAAAAACTCAATTCTATCTTTTTTAACCGCTGGTGCATATAAATTGAAAATACGAAACCGAAATTTACCAAAACCAAAAATTCCCATCAAACATCTTCCTGGGACGATAACTTTGTATTCAATAATCCTAATCCTACTATTCTGGACTAGGAAACCTACACCACAATTTTTATTGCCACAAGCTGGAGACCAAACGGCATCCCCTCTCCACTCCTCCTGCTTTGGAGGGTACTTAATTGCACATTCTTGTAGACAAAAAATATCTTGCTTCTGTCCAGCTAAAAACTCAAAAATCGCAGCTCTCCTGACTACTGAGCCAATTGACCTAACATTCAGAGAGGCTACTGTCACTGCCATCAAAATATAAATATAAATAAAGAGATTCAATAAACCAGTCATAACTCCTAGGTTATCCTTCCACCATTACTTTCCCCCATCCTACTCCTTCTTGCAGCCAGAACAGGGGAATCAGGGGGCTCCCCCTCCTCAGAAGAAGACAACACCCCCAAGAGCACCTCCGTCTCCGTCCTAGCCCTTTTACAACCACTCCTCTCTTCCTCCTCATCACTTTCAATCAGTCTTTGTCCAGGGGTAATCGAAACATTTCCCTCCATTTCCATTTGCGTACTCCACTCCAACTTCTCTAAACCGGCAGTTACCGGATTCATTTCCTCCACCACACCTCCTACCTCAACCACCTCCATCTCTTTAACACTTATTCCTGTGCCCAGCCTCCTTTCCTCCTCCACCTCCTCTCCTGTTACAATCACCCCTCTCAACGGTACTCCAGTCTGATCTTTCACACCAACCTCCTTTTTCTGCTCCACACCCGCCACCTGCGTACTGGACCCTGTGGAAGCACCACCCCCTCCCAGGCTCCCAGCATGGTCTTTCTCTCCAACTCTTACATCTCCACTTGTCCCTGGCACCTCTGCCACAGTCTCTTCCTCCTCCATCTTATCCTCCTCTTCCTGTATACCATACTCTAATATTAGTTCCAAAGTTCTCTTTGTTTCAGCAGATATCTCGTCAGCTGCCCCTGCCTTTGGCTCAGTTGCCTCAGCAGAGAACCTTGATCTATTCTGAAAACCACCTCTAACTGCATCTGCAAAAGAAAAAATCCTACAATCTGCTTTTTCTGGGCAATCTCTAGCTAAATGCCCAGCCTCATCGCATAAATCACATTTTCGAGGTGCCCTACAATCTCTAGCAACATGATCCTCTGCACCACACTGTCTACACCTCATAGTTTTTTGACATTCCTCTTTCTCATGCCCATACTCAAAACATGTCCTGCAAAAGGCAGGCTGCCCAGAAAAAAATAAAGAACATCTCTCCCCTGCCACTGTAAAAAAAGGGGGTGGTAAAATATATCTACCAGAATCATCCCTCTTAAACTTTACTTTGAATTTAATTTTACTCCTATACATTCCATAAGAATTCCTTACTTTAGTTCCAATATCCACAGATGTACAATATTTTAATAGGAAAATCCTTACCACCTCTCTTTCCAAAAAAGGATTATAGAGATGAACAACAACGTCTCTTTTCTCCGCATCAAACAGGTGATGAAGTTCCACGTCTTTCCAAATTCCAAGACCCATCTTCCTCGTGTATTCCTCCATAGCTCTTAGGCAAGTATCCTCCGAATAGAATGAGACATCGTAAATTCCAGTTGCAGGAAAATCCTGCAAAGCATAGATATCACTCACCGCCAGGTTTAATCCATCAAACAAGCACTCCTCGATCACCTTCTTCACCGAAAAACTCCTCCTCTTTTCTGGACTTATCACCAGCCGAAAGGATTTGGGTAATCCTCGCCTCGCCATCTCTGCGGACCAGCAAACAAAAGTCTACCAGCCGCCCTCTCGCTAACCTCCGATAGCGTCCTACCCAATAGCAGCAGGGGGTGCACCCGTAGGAAACACCCCCAGGCCGAGTAGGACTGGTATCTTCGGAAACCTTCTGACTGCAACCAAGATCGCAGCCAAAAGGCCGAGAAGCGATAACCCAATTATCGTCTTTTCCGAGCGAGCGGCGTCCAGGGCGACGTCAATCGCTCGCAGAGATCTGCTGTCTGTCTCCCGTCTGTCTGGCTCCCTGCTGTTTGCCCAGAGCCACTAATCCTCAGACTTTCACACCTAGCTATGCCTGAGGCCTACTTCCTCCTTCCTATAGCCCATGGTCTAAACACGCCCAGACACCTGTCCATTTAGCACCTTCGGGGTCAAGGCCAGTTTGCTCGTCAATCCAAACTTTAAGCAAGCAAGGCCAAATACAGATTACAAACACATGTATCCATCGGGTGCTCCTCGGTGTGCCTAACGAGGGCTAGGATTTGCATAGAGCCGCCTCCTGTTCACGTGGACAAAGGAACCCACTAGAGGGAGACACAGGCCAGAAAATCCCTCGACTGTCGGAGTACTATGTCGGAGTACTAGCCGACTCATTGACTACAGAGAGGGAAGTAGAGAAAAGTCAAGCCGTTCAACAGGACTCTGCATCGTCCTAGCTTCGACTTGTACGTAGGCTTCATATCGGGCCTTCACACACTCTGCGTGTATTAGCTGGCTGTCTTGTCGAAATTCTGGCTGGCCCTTGCTATCTATATGTTTGTAGGAAAAGGGTGGTGGACTGAAATAAACTTTGCAAAAATAAAAATAAAAAAAATAACATGAGAAAAGAAATACAAATTAAAAAGAATAGATATTGTCAGTCTGCTGAAAAGCTGCCATTGCAGCAGCATATGCATTGTGCTGAAAAGGATGGAAGCATGGAAACACAGACCAAGAAACTGACACAAATCAAGAAAAACACAAACACACAGGGGTTAAATACCAGTTTATTGCAAAACAATAAAAAAAAAGGACTGCGAACAACTCAACGAGAAAGAACACAAGCAAACAACATTGCAAGCAAAAGACAGAAAAACCTTCTTGTCAAGTTTTTCATTTGAATCTGTTTTTTGAAAACTGCATAAGAAAGGGGTGCACCGGTCCTGGAGGTACTGCAATACCAGGTCGATGCGTGGAGTGGACAGAGCAAGCTCTTCTTCCATCTCCCTGTTCTAAAAATCCATTTAATATATGGTCCCCAGATAGGGGACGTATCAGATATTAAACTGATAAGAACAGATTTTTTTTTTTTTTTTTTTGTCCTCAGTTTACGGGTACAGTCAACGTGAAAACCTTCAACTAAGTCACTGTGTCCCACACATCATCAGACTTTTAAAAGATAACAGGTTATATACAAAGACTCTTTATACAGTAATAAACCATTTTTCCCTTCTCCAATACCTCCCCGCACCCTCCTCCCCCATACCCCTCACATCAAAAAGAAAAGCAACGTACAACCGAGCGAACATCCAATTAACAGCCTCTGGTTCTGAGATGAACTTTTTCTTTCCTACATGTAGATTCCTCACATCCCAAATTACCTCTTTGAAAATCACTGAAAAGATCCATATTTTCCTTGGATTCCCACCATTTTTTTTACACTCGCCAAACATGACCAGGCCTTCTCCCACCTCCCTCACTCCCAACACCTCCATACAAAAACCCCTCAGCAATCTTAAACACTCTTTAGCAAAAGGGCAGTTCCAAAAGAGATGAAACACATCTTCCACCGCCCTGCATCCCTCCCTTGGGCACACGTCTGACCTTGACAGGTCCCTTCCTTTAAGATACATCATGGTGTAAAGGCAATTCATCAATGTAAACCATGTAATATCTCTTTGACGGTTACTCACCCCACTCATCTTCATGTTCCGCCACACCTTCACACTCTCCTTCTCTCTCAGAAAATGTATCTGATTCGGAATAGGTTTTTCTGTTATCCAAGCCTTCAGTTTAATTTTGTTCACGACCTCCAAACCCAAACCTCCCAACCTCCACTCCCGCCACAGTTTAAGTAACGATAAGTAATACTGCGGGACCACCCATGCAGAAGGTCTTCTCAAATCTCTTCCACATAGGCCCCATTTGGAAAAAAGACTTCCTCCTAAGTACATGGCCATGTCTGCTCCCAATCCTCCTCCATTAAGCACTCTCATCATGGATAACCAATAATGGAACTTCAAAAATCTTCCAATATCCGGGAATCCATAACCTCCCATTTCTTTATTCTTCAGCACCTTCTCTCTGCTACACCGCTCCATCTTTCCCCCCCAGAAAAACAAAAACAGCAGACGTGTCATCCTTTTCACCCAGACCTCTGGGGCAGGAAAGACCACTGCAGTGTACAGTAGGATTGGAAGGATCACAGACTTTATAACCACCACTTTCCCTGTCAAGGACAAATCACGCAGCTTCCAGAAAGCTACTTTCTTCTCCAATTTTGCACTTGCTTTCACAAAACTTTCACGCCCTTTCAACTCTCTATCAAATGACACACCCAACACCTCCATCTTTTCAACACTTTTAACCTGTCCACCATCCACCTGCACTTCTCTGCCCATTCCACACAACTGGCACTTACTCCAATTCACTCGCATCCCTGAGACACTACAAAACAATCTCAGTTGCAGCCCACCACGTCTCACATCATTCACTCCACCACACACCAAGACCACATCATCCATATATGCCAACACTTTCACACTCTTTCCACCACTTCCAGGCACAAACACACCCTTATACACCTTATCCTTACGGATAGCACTCAACAAAGGCTCCATCACGCATATGAACATCAAAGGTGACAACGGACACCCCTGTCTAACTCCCGACATCACAGGGAAGCTCCCTCCCAGGGTACCGTTGACCAGAACTTGGCTTACAATGTTAAGGTAAAGCCCTCTGATGACCTTCACCATCTGGCCCGGAAACCCCAAGACTTCCAAAACCTGGAACAGGAACTGGTGTGACACCCTGTCATACGCTTTCTCCAGATCCACGGACTCCAACAAACAAACCATATTATTTGATTGAGCATAGTGTATGACATCCCTCAGCAAGACCAGGTTATCAGAAATCCGACGCCCTGGGACAGCACAAACTTGTTGTTCTCCTATCACTGACCCGATCACCTTCTTCACTCGGTCTGCCACCAACCGAGCCACAATCTTGTAATCTACATTCAACAAAGTGATCGGCCGCCAATTTCTGACATCACGTTTGTCACCTTTCTTATAGATGAGGGTAATCACCCCCTCCCGCAATGAGCCTGGCATCTCACCTCTCTCAAAAACCAATCTCACCAACTCACAAACATCATCCTTCATCACATCCCATACTTTATAGTAAAACTCCACAGTCAAACCATCCTTACCTGGCGTTTTATTTCTATTCATGCACTCCACCACCTTCCGCACTTCCTCTTCCGACACCTTTCCATTCAGAACCTCACAGTCATCTTCCGACAACCTTCCCTCCACACCCTGACAATACTCACGCATCTCTTCGCTTCCCACACCTTCACGTCCTCCACGAAACAAATCCTCATAAAATTCTTTTACCACCTCCTCCATTCTCTCACCTTTCACCTCCTGTCCCTCAACCAGCACCGATTTCATAATATCTCGTCCCTTCAAGGCTTTCTTGAAAAAGAATCTTGAACAAGTCTCCCCTTCCTCCACCTTCTCCACTTTAGCATGGAAAATTATTTTTTTACCACTTTGCACCAAGCACTTTCTGTTTTCTTCCCTTAATTTCTCGATCTCGTCCTCCACTTCCCAACCACCCTGCCTCAATTTCAGCAGAACTCTCAATTTTTGTAGAAATTTTCCCCTCTCCCTCCTTTCTTTCCGGGCTTTGTTCACCCCCTCAGTCACAAAAAAAGATTTTATCTGAACCTTGAGCCAGTCCCACCACATAAAAAAATCTTCAAAATCATTTTTCTTTTCCACCCACCTTCCATATTGATTCTTAAACCGCTCCAACACTTCCAAGTCCTCCAGCAGCGTTAAATTCATTTTCCACACTCCCCTCCCCATCCTCACCCCAGAATCTGCACAGAACTTTCCCACCAGAGCCTGATGGTCAGAAAAGGAGAAGCTCATCTGTTTCCAGCCTTCCACAGAGAGGGATTCCGAAACAAAAATAAAATCAATACGGGACTTTACATTGCCCTTATCTGAAAAAAACGTTGCAGGTGCTCTGCCTGATTCCACTCTCTCCAATGCTCCATCTTTCAACTTAAAGTCCTGAATTATTTGATTCAATAAAGTACTGGAACTATCAGTTCTGCTTTCTCCCGTACCCTCCCTGTCACCCGCCTCCCTCACTAAATTTAGGTCCCCTGCCAAAATCAAATTTCCCCTTCCTACTAGCTGAAACTTCAGCACCTCCAAAAACTCCTTCCGAGCCACTTTTTGTGCAGGAGCATAAACACACAAAAGTTTGTAGAATTCTTCCCATAACGTAAATTTTACACAAAGAATCCTTCCAGCCACCACTTCTTCTGAAGACAAGATTTTCACTGCGGGGTTCTTAAAAAGGATTCCCACACCCTCATTCCGGTTTTCTGCGGCATTAGACCAAATTGCAGGTCCATAAGACCACTCATCATGCCCTGGCGCATTCATCAAACCACATTCTTGCAAGCACAAGACATCACATTCAACCCTCGCCAACTCTTTCAAAACAGCCGCCCGACGAAATACAGAACCAATCGATCTCACATTCATACTACAAATCGTCAGCGCCATGATGAGGGTAAAAAAAAGCCCACAGAAACACCTATACTTCTCCATCATTACTTATCCTTGAATTAGGGTCTAAAAAACCAGTGTCCAGCACAAATGTTTCCACCGCCACATTTGAAAGGTAAGACACCACAGGGGAAACTGGAGTACTTGCAGGAGCTAATCCCGCACCTCCAGAAACTTCCATGTCCTGACTAAGGCTAGGCAACTCACACCTGCCTCCCCCAGGACTTGATCCCAGCTCCAGATCCCATTTGGCTTTTTTTCTCCGGGTCACAATCTCCTGCTCCACATCACTCACTGGCCTCTGAGCACAGCCTGGTGAGCTACTTGATAAAGACTCCCTCTTGTGGCTGGGACTCTGCAGCTCCATTTCCTCCGCCCAATCAGCAATCTTGTCTCCAAAAATGGTCTCCTGCTCCTCCTCTATCTCTCTCACCAACATTTCCATCATAGCACCTGCCTCCAATCCCTCATTATCTTCCCCCACTCCCACCTCTCCCTGCACTCCTTCCATCTGACTCACATTTGCATCTCTCTCCACAGCCTCATTAATATTCGTACCCAAGGTGCCTTGCACCTCCTGTCCGACTTCCACTTGAACAACAGCGGGGTTCATTGTGTCCAGGGGAGCCGATACCTCACTGGCAACATTCTTACCAGTTTGAGAGCTCACCCCTTCATTCACTCCCACACCACTCTGCTCCCCGGAAGCCCGGCTCACATTCTTGCCTGCAAATCTCCACCTAGTCACAGATTCAGCATAGGAAAACATTCTCCTTCCTGTGTTTCTTGGACAGTCTTTAACCCTATGTTCACCAGCACCACATAAATCACATTTTTTCTCTCCACAGTCTGCTGCATTATGTCCTGGTTTAAGACAAACACGGCAGCAATGCTTTGAAGGACAGTCCTCTCTTATGTGACCAAACTGAAAACAGCCCCTGCAATATCGAGGTTGACCGGTGTAGAAAATTGTACACCTCTCCCCTGCAATGGTGAATGACGGGGGAGGGTGACACACTCCACAGTAGCCAGTCTCATCTTTCTTTAGCCTGGCTTTAAACCTCAGCTTCCCTCTGTACATTCCATAAGGATTATACAACTTTTCTTCCACACTCACTTCCGAACAGTATCTGAGCAAAAATTGTCTCACCATATGCGGCTCCATAAAAGGATTGTAACAATGCACCGTCATGGTTTTCACTCCAGGATGGAACAACAAACAGACACTAAACTTCTCCAGCAGCTCATTTCCAGCAAGCCCCGCCTTCAGAAGGTTTTCATAGGCTGCTTCACACACATCCTCCGAATAAAAAGACACATCGTAAGTTCCTGACGACACGAAGTCTTGCAATGCAAAGATATCGCTCACCTGTAGGTTCAGAATCTTCTGTAACACTTCCACAGCCACTGTCTTTAGTCCCACTTCACCGATATGATCAGGCTTAACCTGTAAGCGGAGAGAATTCCGCAAGCGCCCTGTACCCCGAAACATTTCTGCCACAGGTACCACGGCTTTATTTGGCCTCTCGTTTATCCGGGGGTCCCCCCACAAGAGGGGCCCCTAGAATACCCTTCAGACCCGCAACCTGGAGGTATATGACCTCTGATCGCAAGCCAAAAGGCCGAGAAGCGATAACCCAATTATCGTCTTTTCCGAGCGAGCGGCGTCCAGGGCGACGTCAATCGCTCGCAGAGATCTGCTGTCTGTCTCCCGTCTGTCTGGCTCCCTGCTGTTTGCCCAGAGCCACTAATCCTCAGACTTTCACACCTAGCTATGCCTGAGGCCTACTTCCTCCTTCCTATAGCCCATGGTCTAAACACGCCCAGACACCTGTCCATTTAGCACCTTCGGGGTCAAGGCCAGTTTGCTCGTCAATCCAAACTTTAAGCAAGCAAGGCCAAATACAGATTACAAACACATGTATCCATCGGGTGCTCCTCGGTGTGCCTAACGAGGGCTAGGATTTGCATAGAGCCGCCTCCTGTTCACGTGGACAAAGGAACCCACTAGAGGGAGACACAGGCCAGAAAATCCCTCGACTGTCGGAGTACTATGTCGGAGTACTAGCCGACTCATTGACTACAGAGAGGGAAGTAGAGAAAAGTCAAGCCGTTCAACAGGACTCTGCATCGTCCTAGCTTCGACTTGTACGTAGGCTTCATATCGGGCCTTCACACACTCTGCGTGTATTAGCTGGCTGTCTTGTCGAAATTCTGGCTGGCCCTTGCTATCTATATGTTTGTAGGAAAAGGGTGGTGGACTGAAATAAACTTTGCAAAAATAAAAATAAAAAAAATAACATGAGAAAAGAAATACAAATTAAAAAGAATAGATATTGTCAGTCTGCTGAAAAGCTGCCATTGCAGCAGCATATGCATTGTGCTGAAAAGGATGGAAGCATGGAAACACAGACCAAGAAACTGACACAAATCAAGAAAAACACAAACACACAGGGGTTAAATACCAGTTTATTGCAAAACAATAAAAAAAAAGGACTGCGAACAACTCAACGAGAAAGAACACAAGCAAACAACATTGCAAGCAAAAGACAGAAAAACCTTCTTGTCAAGTTTTTCATTTGAATCTGTTTTTTGAAAACTGCATAAGAAAGGGGTGCACCGGTCCTGGAGGTACTGCAATACCAGGTCGATGCGTGGAGTGGACAGAGCAAGCTCTTCTTCCATCTCCCTGTTCTAAAAATCCATTTAATATATGGTCCCCAGATAGGGGACGTATCAGATATTAAACTGATAAGAACAGATACTACACTTGATCTTAGCCAAAAGGCCGAGAAGCGATAACCCAATTATCGTCTTTTCCGAGCGAGCGGCGTCCAGGGCGACGTCAATCGCTCGCAGAGATCTGCTGTCTGTCTCCCGTCTGTCTGGCTCCCTGCTGTTTGCCCAGAGCCACTAATCCTCAGACTTTCACACCTAGCTATGCCTGAGGCCTACTTCCTCCTTCCTATAGCCCATGGTCTAAACACGCCCAGACACCTGTCCATTTAGCACCTTCGGGGTCAAGGCCAGTTTGCTCGTCAATCCAAACTTTAAGCAAGCAAGGCCAAATACAGATTACAAACACATGTATCCATCGGGTGCTCCTCGGTGTGCCTAACGAGGGCTAGGATTTGCATAGAGCCGCCTCCTGTTCACGTGGACAAAGGAACCCACTAGAGGGAGACACAGGCCAGAAAATCCCTCGACTGTCGGAGTACTATGTCGGAGTACTAGCCGACTCATTGACTACAGAGAGGGAAGTAGAGAAAAGTCAAGCCGTTCAACAGGACTCTGCATCGTCCTAGCTTCGACTTGTACGTAGGCTTCATATCGGGCCTTCACACACTCTGCGTGTATTAGCTGGCTGTCTTGTCGAAATTCTGGCTGGCCCTTGCTATCTATATGTTTGTAGGAAAAGGGTGGTGGACTGAAATAAACTTTGCAAAAATAAAAATAAAAAAAATAACATGAGAAAAGAAATACAAATTAAAAAGAATAGATATTGTCAGTCTGCTGAAAAGCTGCCATTGCAGCAGCATATGCATTGTGCTGAAAAGGATGGAAGCATGGAAACACAGACCAAGAAACTGACACAAATCAAGAAAAACACAAACACACAGGGGTTAAATACCAGTTTATTGCAAAACAATAAAAAAAAAGGACTGCGAACAACTCAACGAGAAAGAACACAAGCAAACAACATTGCAAGCAAAAGACAGAAAAACCTTCTTGTCAAGTTTTTCATTTGAATCTGTTTTTTGAAAACTGCATAAGAAAGGGGTGCACCGGTCCTGGAGGTACTGCAATACCAGGTCGATGCGTGGAGTGGACAGAGCAAGCTCTTCTTCCATCTCCCTGTTCTAAAAATTCATTTAATATATGGTCCCCAGATAGGGGACGTATCAGATATTAAACTGATAAGAACAGATTTTTTTTTTTTTTTTTTTTTTTTTTTTTACCTTCAGCATGAATCGCTAACTCTAATCTCTTCTACAGGAAACCGCCCAGAGACCAAGCTGCGTTCGTTACATCATTCAGGTAAGTGTTTTCTTATCAAAAAGTATAAAAGTCACATCAAAACATAATCAACTTTACAAACATCATATTCCCTCCACCAGAACCACCCTATCTCATCCTCCATCTCCCAAAGTTCCAAAAATTGTCAGCAGCCTCCACCCCCAACACCTTCCTGTCCCTTAATAAGACCAGATATAGTTTACTAACACACCAGTCATAGCAATCATCCTCTGCCAGGAGGAGGCTCCCCTTTCTGTATCCGCACCTTGCCTCCCACACGACTTCCTTCATGATGGCTGCACATATCCACCCTTTTTTCTTTACCTCAGCGCTTCCATGCACCAAGCCGTACAGACAGAGTTCAGGTGTCACATTCTCAAGCCCCAAAATGCTTTCCACCAAGCCCACCAACCTCCGCCACACATTTCTCACAAAGAAACATTCTAGAAACACATGTCTCACTGTTTCAGTGCCGCCACAGCCTTCCCTTACACACCTCTCACTTCTCACCAAATCTCTTGCCTTCAAGAAAGACATAGTAGGTAGACATTCCTGGAAGGACATCCACACTACTTCCTTTTGATGATTAGTTACGCCTTCCCATCCCAAATTTCTCCAACACTCCTCCACTTGCTTGTTTCTTAGGTCAGCAATATTTGTCACCACCTCCTCTCTCTTCAGCCACTTAACCAAACTGGCCTTCAGCACCGCTCTTGCTCCCAACTCATCTATGCGGTTAGACCTGTACCAGTTTTTTAGTTTTTCATAATAGGGTGGGGAGACCAGTGCCATTGGTCTGGACAGGTCCCGAGTCCCCCAACCCCACTTTACCACTGACCACCCCATCAGGTACCGCATAAAGCAGGCAGCCTTTCCTCCACCCACAAAAGCCTTGTAGTGTGCCATCCATATATGCAATCCTAAGAAAGACTCGATGTTCGGGAAGTTGTATCCCCCCAGTCTTGCTTCCTTTTGGACTACAGACCTTGCCACCCTTTCCATTTTGGAGCCCCAAAAAAAGATGAACAGTAGCCTTTCGATTTTCTGAAGCCATCTCTTGTTAAAAGGAAAAATCAAACCAAAGTAAAGTAACAACGGCAGGCAGACTGATTTTACAATTAAGGTTTTCCCAGTCAAAGATAACCTGCGCAGCTTCCAGAACTCCAATTTCCTAGATAGTTTCTCAACACACTTCGCTGCGTTCTCCTGATGGCATAGGCTCCTTTCAAACTGGATCCCCAGAACCTCAATAGACTCCACTTTCTTGAGTTTAGACGGTCCAAAGTCATAAAAACCGCTCAGGGTGCACACTGAGCTCTTCCCCCAATTAACGCGCATTCCAGCCATAGCACCGAACAATTGAAGCTGTAGTTCTGCCCTTGCTAAGTCCCTCTGTGTTTTACACAGAAGGACCACGTCATCCATATAGCACAGGGATTTTAGCTTTACTCCACTTCCTCCCGGAACAAAGAAACCTTCAAACGCTTTATCCTTTTGAATATGTCTTAGCAGAGGCTCCATAGTGCAAATAAAAAGCACTGGTGACAAAGGGCAGCCCTGTCTTACCCCCGAATTAACCTCGAAAGGTTCTGACAAGGTCCCATTAATCAGAATCCTACTATTTGCCCCTGCGTACAAACACTTCACCATTTTAATGAAGCTATCCGGAAAACCTAATTTGCCCAAAACTGAGAACATGAACCTATGAGATACCCGGTCATATGCTTTCTCAAGGTCTATGCCTGCTACTGCAAGGGGAAGGTTATTACACTGAGCGTAATATATCAAGTCTCTCAATATAACCAAATTGTCTCCTATCCTTCTCCCTGGGACGGCACACACTTGCCAGTCCCCTATCACCTTCCCCACCACCTCCTTCATGCGGTCCGCTAGGATTTTTGCTAGTATCTTGTAGTCAGCATTAAGTAATGTTATAGGCCGCCAGTTTTTAATGTCTTTGTTGTCTCCTTTTTTATAGATCAGTACAATGACCCCCTTCCTCATAGACACTGACAACCTCCCAGATTTCATACAGAAGTTCAACACGTCCACCAGGTGAGTTTTAAGAACCGACCAGAACCTTATATAAAACTCCACTGGGATCCCATCTCCTCCTGGTGTTTTGTTTCTTGCCATATTTTGTATTATTTTCTCCACCTCCGCCTCTCCTGCCTCTTCTATCAAGGGGGGGCCATCTTCCTTTTCCAGGCCTTCCGTAAGGATAGCACAATACTCCTCCACTTCTCCCATAGGAGCACCACAATCTCCACCGTACAGGTCTTCATAAAAGGCTCTCACCACTCTCCTCATTCTTTCTCCTCCGACTTCTTCTTGTCCGTCCATCATCTTCGTCATCCCTTTCTTGGGGCTATAGGCCTTCTTGAAGAAGAAGCGGGAGCATTTCTCATCCTCCTCCATGCATTGGATCTTTGCCCCAAAAACGATACTCCTACCTTTCTCTTTAATCATCCTCCTTCTTTCCTCTTGTACCTCTTTCAGCTCCTCTTCCACCTCCAGGCCCAGCCTTTTGCACTGGTACAAAAACTGCATTCTGGTCATCAACTTTCTTCCCAATTCACTTCTTTTTCTTGCCTTCTCCGCTCCGATTCTCTGAAAGAAGGAGGCCACACGTCCCTTGACCCAGTCCCACCACTCTAGTAGGTCTTCAAAAGACTGCTTTCTCCTTTCCAAGGACTGGAAAAAGATATCAAACTTTCTCACCACTTCTTCGTCGTCCAGCAATGAAAGGTTTAACTTCCAGACCCCCTTCCCAAACTCCACTCCCTCTTCCAACTTAACAGAACATAAGATCAAGGAATGGTCTGAAAATAAAGTAGGTCGAACCTCATATGCCTCCCCTTTCAAAAAACGTGATAATAACAAAAAATCAATTCGTGACCTCACTGTTCCCTTGTCCGAATGGTAAGTAAAACTCACATTGTTCCCCTCCACCTCCACCGCCACATCATGAAGACCAAAATCCATCACCAAATTATTTAAAATCTTTGAGGACGCATCCACCCCACCATCCACACTTGTCCCCTGCCGGTCCTCACACCTCCTCACACAATTTAAGTCACCAGCTATTATTGTTGGGACTCTCCCAGGTAAATACACCCCCAGGGTTTTCAGAAAAGCAATCCTCTCCCTTTTATCTGCCGGCGCATAGCAGTTGATTACTCTAAACTGCACATCCGCCCATTCAAGCATCACAATCAAACATCTGCCAGGGACCACCACCTCATGTGCCACAATTTTTATGTAAGGGTTTTTCACCACTACCCCAACTCCTTCACTCCTTGATGTACACGCAGGAGCCCACACTGAGGGTCCCCATGTCCAATCTTCCGCTGGTTCCCCCGTAATCCCGCATTCCTGCAGGCATAAAACATCCGCACGGCACTTATGAATCTCGTCAAACACAGCCATCCTCCTCATTTTAGATGAGATACTCCTCACATTTATAGACCCCACAATTAGAGCCATCAAAACAAAAAATATTGCAGCCATCATAAGAGTCATTAAAAGTTCATCCCACTCTCTTCCATACCAAGACCTCTTTGACTCTTCTGCCTTCTTCTTGGCACTGGGCTAGCGGATTCCTCTTCAGAACCCCTAGATTCGGGAGCTTCATCCACCGTGCCCTCCCCTCCGCTAGGCCAAGGCTTATCCACCCTTGCCCTCTTACTGGCAGAGGCAGGCGTCTCAGACGGCACAGGTGACTGATCCATCATCTGCCCACACTCTAGACTGCTCACACTCTCCAAATCTGAGACCTCCGTATCACTCTCAGACAATTGCCCGATCAGCACCTCCTGCAAAGAAACCTTCACCACGCTCCTCTTCTCCTCCTCCGAGCTGGCTTCATCCCTTCCTGGTGGGGCGTTGCCGGGCCGTCCACCACTCCCTGTATCTTGCACTTCTTCCTCCATCTTCGAGGGGCCAGCAGCTCCTCCACTATCTCCAGGGGCGACATGTTCACCCGGCATGGCTTCCGCGGTTGCAGAGCCGGCACTGCCCCCCACTATTCCACTATGCACAACAGTGGTATCAGTGTCATTTGCTCCTGCCGCATCATTCGCCTGCCCTCTGGGCGCAGCTTCCTCGGCCTGGGGCTCAGTCGGGGCACCGGCAGATCCCGCACCTTTATCGGCGGTCTCTTCGGCACTGTCCTTCCGAGCATCCCATCTTGGCCTCTGCTGCCTAAACCTCCTTTCCTTCGGCCCATATGAAAAGGTATCAGTCCCGTCTCTAGCTGCCTGATAGGCACCACACTGCCTTGCCAAATGGCCTGACTCTTTGCAAATGTCACATACCCTTCCAGCAGTACATTGCCTTGCCAAATGTCCAGGTTTCCCGCAAAACCGGCATTTCTGATCCTCCTCGCACTCTGTACTTGTGTGGCCATACCGCAAACATTTTCTGCAGTACCTAGGCTGCCCGGGGTAAAATAAAAAACCCCTCTCCCCCCCTATTGAGAAAACAGCCGGGGGCCTCTTAACTCCACCAATACAGTCAGGGTCTGTAATAAAGCGACCAACAAACCGGTATTTTCCAGACCAAATGTCATACTTATTCATTACCATTTCTCCCCCCCTCAAATCCTCACAATAGTTACTTAGAAAGGCTCTCACCAGGTTGACGTCAGCGTAGGGGTTATATAAATGGACTGTAATGATTTTCTCCTCCTGCATAAAGAGCGGGTGCACTCTGAATTTTCTCCCAATTACTCCGTCTTCAATCTTCTTGAACTCAGCATAAGCATTCCAACATACCTCGGTAGAGACAAAAGTGACGTCATAAATTTTCTGCTGCGGAAAGTCTTGTAAACACAAGATCTGTCTTACCCCTAGGCCTAGAACTCCAGTCAGCAAGTCAACGACCACTGTCCTCAAGGTGACGTCCTCTCCGTAATCTGGCCTCACCGTGAACCTCAGGGAATCCCTCATCCCACGAGCCGCCATCTTCTTCTTGTACCCAAAACAGGTACCAGCCGCCTCCTCAAGAGTAAATAAACCGAGGGCAGCCCCGCAAGGGGTGCCCCCGCACGCACTCTTTCGCCTCGGCCCTCCGCCCTCTCGCTGACTTCGAGTAGCGTCCTGCCCAATAGCAGCAGGGGGTGCACCCTAAGGAAACACCCCCAGGCCGAGCAGGACTGGTACTCTCAGAAACCCTCTGACTGGACCAAAGATCGCAGCCAAAAGGCCGAGAAGCGATAACCCAATTATCGTCTTTTCCGAGCGAGCGGCGTCCAGGGCGACGTCAATCGCTCGCAGAGATCTGCTGTCTGTCTCCCGTCTGTCTGGCTCCCTGCTGTTTGCCCAGAGCCACTAATCCTCAGACTTTCACACCTAGCTATGCCTGAGGCCTACTTCCTCCTTCCTATAGCCCATGGTCTAAACACGCCCAGACACCTGTCCATTTAGCACCTTCGGGGTCAAGGCCAGTTTGCTCGTCAATCCAAACTTTAAGCAAGCAAGGCCAAATACAGATTACAAACACATGTATCCATCGGGTGCTCCTCGGTGTGCCTAACGAGGGCTAGGATTTGCATAGAGCCGCCTCCTGTTCACGTGGACAAAGGAACCCACTAGAGGGAGACACAGGCCAGAAAATCCCTCGACTGTCGGAGTACTATGTCGGAGTACTAGCCGACTCATTGACTACAGAGAGGGAAGTAGAGAAAAGTCAAGCCGTTCAACAGGACTCTGCATCGTCCTAGCTTCGACTTGTACGTAGGCTTCATATCGGGCCTTCACACACTCTGCGTGTATTAGCTGGCTGTCTTGTCGAAATTCTGGCTGGCCCTTGCTATCTATATGTTTGTAGGAAAAGGGTGGTGGACTGAAATAAACTTTGCAAAAATAAAAATAAAAAAAATAACATGAGAAAAGAAATACAAATTAAAAAGAATAGATATTGTCAGTCTGCTGAAAAGCTGCCATTGCAGCAGCATATGCATTGTGCTGAAAAGGATGGAAGCATGGAAACACAGACCAAGAAACTGACACAAATCAAGAAAAACACAAACACACAGGGGTTAAATACCAGTTTATTGCAAAACAATAAAAAAAAAGGACTGCGAACAACTCAACGAGAAAGAACACAAGCAAACAACATTGCAAGCAAAAGACAGAAAAACCTTCTTGTCAAGTTTTTCATTTGAATCTGTTTTTTGAAAACTGCATAAGAAAGGGGTGCACCGGTCCTGGAGGTACTGCAATACCAGGTCGATGCGTGGAGTGGACAGAGCAAGCTCTTCTTCCATCTCCCTGTTCTAAAAATCCATTTAATATATGGTCCCCAGATAGGGGACGTATCAGATATTAAACTGATAAGAACAGATACTACACTTGATCTTAGCCAAAAGGCCGAGAAGCGATAACCCAATTATCGTCTTTTCCGAGCGAGCGGCGTCCAGGGCGACGTCAATCGCTCGCAGAGATCTGCTGTCTGTCTCCCGTCTGTCTGGCTCCCTGCTGTTTGCCCAGAGCCACTAATCCTCAGACTTTCACACCTAGCTATGCCTGAGGCCTACTTCCTCCTTCCTATAGCCCATGGTCTAAACACGCCCAGACACCTGTCCATTTAGCACCTTCGGGGTCAAGGCCAGTTTGCTCGTCAATCCAAACTTTAAGCAAGCAAGGCCAAATACAGATTACAAACACATGTATCCATCGGGTGCTCCTCGGTGTGCCTAACGAGGGCTAGGATTTGCATAGAGCCGCCTCCTGTTCACGTGGACAAAGGAACCCACTAGAGGGAGACACAGGCCAGAAAATCCCTCGACTGTCGGAGTACTATGTCGGAGTACTAGCCGACTCATTGACTACAGAGAGGGAAGTAGAGAAAAGTCAAGCCGTTCAACAGGACTCTGCATCGTCCTAGCTTCGACTTGTACGTAGGCTTCATATCGGGCCTTCACACACTCTGCGTGTATTAGCTGGCTGTCTTGTCGAAATTCTGGCTGGCCCTTGCTATCTATATGTTTGTAGGAAAAGGGTGGTGGACTGAAATAAACTTTGCAAAAATAAAAATAAAAAAAATAACATGAGAAAAGAAATACAAATTAAAAAGAATAGATATTGTCAGTCTGCTGAAAAGCTGCCATTGCAGCAGCATATGCATTGTGCTGAAAAGGATGGAAGCATGGAAACACAGACCAAGAAACTGACACAAATCAAGAAAAACACAAACACACAGGGGTTAAATACCAGTTTATTGCAAAACAATAAAAAAAAAGGACTGCGAACAACTCAACGAGAAAGAACACAAGCAAACAACATTGCAAGCAAAAGACAGAAAAACCTTCTTGTCAAGTTTTTCATTTGAATCTGTTTTTTGAAAACTGCATAAGAAAGGGGTGCACCGGTCCTGGAGGTACTGCAATACCAGGTCGATGCGTGGAGTGGACAGAGCAAGCTCTTCTTCCATCTCCCTGTTCTAAAAATCCATTTAATATATGGTCCCCAGATAGGGGACGTATCAGATATTAAACTGATAAGAACAGATTTTTTTTTTTAATTCTTTTATTGAAAAATTCATATAAAATTAACATTACATTTTGTTTCATTCAAAAAGAACTTTTCCATAATAATTTCACATATTTACAATTTTTCACAAAACAATTTAACAAAGAAAATACATTTCTCAAGTACAAACAAATTCACATTTACATAAATCCCCAAAATCCCGCCCTCAATTTATTCAAAAAAGGCAGAAAAAATGCAAATAAGATCTTTCCCTCAACTCTTTCCCTATTTTAACATAGATTTTCCTAACACTCTCCTTCACGCTGACCCTTCACCAACAATCCCCACTTTATTTTTTCTCTGAAAGAAAGGAAAACATCATTAATATCAAAATTTAATAAATCCAATATTTCCAGTGTTTGAATTTCCAGATTTCTTGTGCTTTATCAAAACCCAATTTTTTAGTGTCATAAAGGCCGTAAAAATATAACCTTCCACGGACCATGGCCACGCATTCTCTTACTTCCACCACTTCTCTCCTGAAAACTAAAATATTTCTTACATCCCACAAACACTCCTTCACACAATTAACCAATAACCACAACACTCTCACCTTCTCTTTTTCCAAATTACATAACCCATACAGAACCATCTCATATGTTATCCCCCCCACTCCAGTCAGACCCTTAATCAGTTTCCTAACACTCTTCCATACTTCCTTTGCAAACTCACATCCCCACAACAAATGATACACATCCTCACACCCCCTACACCCGTTCCTAGGGCACACTTCGCTATCTACCAATCTCCTTCTTCGCTGAAATACCCTTGTAGGTAAACACCCATGCACTATCATCCAAGCTATATCTTTCTGTCTGTTTGTTAGATCACTACTACAAACATTACGCCACACTCGTTCACTTTCATTCTCATTCAAGCCACCAATTACTTCCAAAACCTCCTTTCCCACTACCATTTTCCCTACTTTTTTACATTCACCCCACAATTCTTTACTTACATCCGCCAATCCATACCTCCTTATTCCTCTCTCAACTCTCACATAAAACCAAGGTGGATTAAAACACACAGGTTTCCTCAAGTCACACTCTAACAACTTACATTTCCTCAACACTCCCCCCCCCACATACCTCAAAAAACATCCAGCCATACTCTCTTTTTTACTAATCCTTACACACATACTTATATATCTCAATACCAAAAATCTCTCAATACACACGACCCCTTTTCCACCATTCAGCTTATCTTTTACCACTTTTTCTCTCTTAAGTTTCTCCATTTTAGAGGACCAAAAAAAGGTGAAACATACCTTTACAATCTTTTTAAACACCCTGTCTGGTGCTGGAAACACATAATACAAAAACAAAAAAATAGGCAAAAGAACTGATTTTATAATTAAGGCTTTACCTTCCAAAGATAATGATCTCAAAGACCAAAATTGAATCTTTTTTTGTACCTTTTCCCACACATCATTCCAACTCTCTTTACCATACAGATCACAACCAAACTTTACACCTAGCACTCTTAGACCTTCCTTACACTCTTTCCAACCACAAAAATCTACCTCACTCCACTCACCAAAAATTTTACATTCACTCTTGTCCATATTTACCTTAAAACCACTTGCCAGACAAAATACGTTTACTAATAATTTTACTCTTCGCAATCCAGCCACATTTCTGCATAACACTGTAACATCATCCATATAGCCGATCACACTCAAACACTTTCCACTCCCTCCAGGTACTTCCACTCCCCTTATCACTTTGTCCTTTTTCAACATACGCAACAAAGGTTCTATCACACAAACAAATAGCACGGGGGACAAAGGGCACCCCTGCCTTACCCCAGACTTGATTTGCACTTCACCCGTCAGCCAACCATTCACCAGCACTCTACTCACCATTCCTTTGTACATACTCTTGATCCATCCAAGCATTCTCCCTGGCACACCCATTTTACTCAGGACCTTAAACATAAAATCATGTACTACCCTGTCATATGCTTTTTCGAAATCAATAGCTAACACACCCACTCCTTGCCTCCTATTTTTACACCACCACAATGCATCCCTCAAACTCACCAAACTTTCAGTAATCGTTCTCCCAGGGACAGCACACGTCTGCTCCTCACATACCATTTTCCCTATCACCCCTTTCATTCTATCAGCCATAATTTTTGCCACAATCTTATAGTCAACATTCAACAGTGAGATAGGTCTCCAATTCTTTAACTCTCTCTTATCCCCTTTTTTATATAACAAAACAATAACACTCTCACACATAGATTTAGACAATTTTCCACTCTCCAACACCTCTTTACACACTTCAAAAAGAGACCCCCCAATCACTTCCCAAAGGGCACAATAAAAATCTGCTGGCAATCCATCACTTCCCGGAGATTTTCCTTTTTTCATACCTTTCACACACCCTTCAACTTCATTCATGTTTATATCAGCCTCCAATGCATCCTTGTCATCCATATTCAAACATTCTTGTATCTCATCCAAAACTTCTTTCTCCACACTTACATCAGTCTTACTAGGTGTATATAATTTTGAATAAAATGCTTTCACCTCTCCCAACACATTTTTATTTCCGCACACTTCCATCCCATTCTCATCCAACACATTCATCATTTCCATCCTTCCTCCAAACACTTTTTTAAAGAAAAAATTTGTACATTTCTCATCCTTCTCCATTATCTCTATTTTAGCTTGTGACACAATTTTCCTCCCACTTGCTTCCAAAAACTCATTCAATTTCTCCCTTGCCTCCCCAATCTCCACTGACACATCTTCTCCGGAATCTCTCATCAATTCTAAATATTCAAATCTTTTTTGCCACATTTCATACATTAACCTTTCATTCCTTGCTCTCTCACATCCTATTTTTATAAAGAACACTTTTGTTTTAATTTTTACCCATTCCCACCAATCAAGCATACTCTCAAAATCTTTCATTCTTCTCTTTAATTTACTGAAAAATATAGCATACTCCTCTCTTACCTTCACATCCTCCAACAAACTCACATTTAATTTCCACACGCCCTTCCCAAACAAACATCCGTCACGTATACTCACTTCACAATCCATTCTGCCATGGTCCGTAAAAGGCATCCTTTGCACTGAAAAAGACTCCTTCTTCAAATTCCTGGATATGAAACAAAAATCAATACGTGAGGACACCTTCCCACTTGAACTAAAAAAGGTAGGACCCTCATCCCTCCCAACATCCTCCAACTTAAACACTTTAGTAACATCACATAGTTCCTTACCGGAGCTATCCATTTTACTACCACTCCCACCAACCCCTCCCCCCCCTGTCCTATCCCCATCTTTAATAATACAATTACAATCCCCTACCAAAAGGGTAGGCTCCCTCCCTCCCAAAAACAATTTTAACTTGCCAAATAAAGTCAATCTTTCATGCTTATCAGCAGCCCCATATATACAGAAAATACGAAAGACTATACCCCCATACTCAAAAAAAACCAAAACACACCTCCCTCGGTCCACATGTACAATCCTCTTGATCTTAAAATTATTATTTCTAAACAACACACAAACCCCTGTGTTCCTTTTATTATTTAAAGACCAAATAGCTGGTCCCAAGGTCCAACCAGCAACCTTTGGCTCCTCACTCAAGTTACACTCCTGTAGACACAAAATGTCACAGGATAATGCAGCAAAAAGCTTAAAAATGGCCGCTCTTCTATTAACAGACTTAATGCTACGTACATTGAGTGAGGATACCTTCAAATTCACCATCTATAGGAAAAAAAAGGTTTTAAGCATCCTATCTACATCTTCCTCTTACTCCTCTCCGAGGTACCTGATCATCATCCTTTTTAACCCCCATCATTTTTCCCTCAGACTTTTCCTCAGACTTTTCCTTCTTTTTCTTTTTGGCTTTTTTTACCTTATGGAACCCCTCCGCATCCTCCAATTTCTCCTTTGTGGTAGCTTTTCTTGCAAGCGGCTCCTGCGTTGAGTCATCTGATACAATGTCCTGCTCCCTGTCTGGTGAGCTCATCTCACTAGGGTACTCCTCAATGACCCGAGATGGAGACAGGGAACGTTTCAAAGTACCTTTGCTTAAATCCATCTCTTCTAGTACTTCGGAACTTTGACCAGCAGTAGGTTCATTTGTACCCCTTTCAGTCTCCTCCACCTCTCTTTCCTGCTCATCCTCCGCTGCCAGGGTCTCAGGCACACACTCATCTCTCAACTCGGAGTGTATGTCCCCCACGGCAGCATCAAGAGGTTCGCCAGGAAGGTCATCGGCAGGGACTTGCTCCATGACAACAACTGGGGGAGCTTTGGTGGTCTTACCACCATCTACAGCCTCAGCATAGGAAGCTGGATTCCCCGCATCTTCAACAGTCTCTCCAGGTTCCTGCACCTCCTGGTTTTTCCGGGGTACCAAAGGACAGTCTCTGGCCAGATGATTTTGACTGGCGCAGAAATGGCATTTCCTGCCTTCAGTACAGTCCGCAGTCCGATGCCCGGCTTTAAAACAGTTACGGCACACACTACCAGTTTCACAGTTGTCTTTTGTATGCCCAAAAGAAAAACATTGGCGGCAGAAGATAGGTTGTCCTGGATACCAAAGGTACCCCCGATTGGATCCAATGGAGAAAGTCTGAGGTGGATGCCTTACTCCCCCAATACCACTCGAGTCCTGTTTCTGCTGGACCCAAAACTTCCTGCGACCATTGAAGGTCCCAAAGACATTGGTCATCTTTGATCCAGCAGAACAAGAATCAAAGTACATAAGTAAAAATGCTCTGATCTCCTCATCCCTTACAAAAGGATTGTACATATGAACCACCACCGGTATGCGCTGCTTAATTTCACTGCAGGAAAAGGAAATGCCCTCAAGAAGTGGGTCGCCCGACTTCTCAGTCTGTCTCAGCCAACATGTCTGCATATCAGCCTTCGTCCAAAAGGTGACATCATACACACCAGTGGAATGAAAGCACTGAACGCAAAATATTGTGTCTCGTGCCATGCCCAACAGACCTTCAATAACCTCCTTTTGCACAAAGTGCAAACCAACGTTCGCCCTTAAGGTCTCAGAGATAAACAGCCGAACTGTATTAGGCGCATCAGGTGCCATGACACCCATTCTGTCCTACAGACCAAACACACACATTCCACAAGGGAAAGGTGAGTAGGTAAGGGGGGATCGCTTCACGTTGCTTGGGGACTAAGCCTAGGGCCAATAGCAGCAAGGGGGGGCCCTCCGAAAAGGGACGCTCCCTCCAAGGCCGACCTTCGGGTACCCCAAGCACCTCCCGACAAGATACAAGCAAGTCAGAGACTATACTCGATCAGGCCAGAAGGCCGAAAAGCGATCTCCCGCAAGACCAACCAAACCTCCACCAACCCCGAAGGGAAGGCTCGGCAAGGCGATCGCAACTCGTAAACCTCAAAGTAGCGTCCTGCCCAATAGCAGCAGGGGGTGCACCCGTAGGAAACACCCCCAGGCCGAGCAGGACTGGTACTCTTTGGAAACCTTTCAGCTCAGACACTAGATCTTTGCCAAAAGGCCGAGAAGCGATAACCCAATTATCGTCTTTTCCGAGCGAGCGGCGTCCAGGGCGACGTCAATCGCTCGCAGAGATCTGCTGTCTGTCTCCCGTCTGTCTGGCTCCCTGCTGTTTGCCCAGAGCCACTAATCCTCAGACTTTCACACCTAGCTATGCCTGAGGCCTACTTCCTCCTTCCTATAGCCCATGGTCTAAACACGCCCAGACACCTGTCCATTTAGCACCTTCGGGGTCAAGGCCAGTTTGCTCGTCAATCCAAACTTTAAGCAAGCAAGGCCAAATACAGATTACAAACACATGTATCCATCGGGTGCTCCTCGGTGTGCCTAACGAGGGCTAGGATTTGCATAGAGCCGCCTCCTGTTCACGTGGACAAAGGAACCCACTAGAGGGAGACACAGGCCAGAAAATCCCTCGACTGTCGGAGTACTATGTCGGAGTACTAGCCGACTCATTGACTACAGAGAGGGAAGTAGAGAAAAGTCAAGCCGTTCAACAGGACTCTGCATCGTCCTAGCTTCGACTTGTACGTAGGCTTCATATCGGGCCTTCACACACTCTGCGTGTATTAGCTGGCTGTCTTGTCGAAATTCTGGCTGGCCCTTGCTATCTATATGTTTGTAGGAAAAGGGTGGTGGACTGAAATAAACTTTGCAAAAATAAAAATAAAAAAAATAACATGAGAAAAGAAATACAAATTAAAAAGAATAGATATTGTCAGTCTGCTGAAAAGCTGCCATTGCAGCAGCATATGCATTGTGCTGAAAAGGATGGAAGCATGGAAACACAGACCAAGAAACTGACACAAATCAAGAAAAACACAAACACACAGGGGTTAAATACCAGTTTATTGCAAAACAATAAAAAAAAAGGACTGCGAACAACTCAACGAGAAAGAACACAAGCAAACAACATTGCAAGCAAAAGACAGAAAAACCTTCTTGTCAAGTTTTTCATTTGAATCTGTTTTTTGAAAACTGCATAAGAAAGGGGTGCACCGGTCCTGGAGGTACTGCAATACCAGGTCGATGCGTGGAGTGGACAGAGCAAGCTCTTCTTCCATCTCCCTGTTCTAAAAATCCATTTAATATATGGTCCCCAGATAGGGGACGTATCAGATATTAAACTGATAAGAACAGATTTTTTTTTTAATTCTTTTATTGAAAAATTCATATAAAATTAACATTACATTTTGTTTCATTCAAAAAGAACTTTTCCATAATAATTTCACATATTTACAATTTTCACAAAACAATTTAACAAAGAAAATACATTTCTCAAGTACAAACAAATTCACATTTACATAAATCCCCAAAATCCCGCCCTCAATTTATTCAAAAAAGGCAGAAAAAATGCAAATAAGATCTTTCCCTCAACTCTTTCCCTATTTTAACATAGATTTTCCTAACACTCTCCTTCACGCTGACCCTTCACCAACAATCCCCACTTTATTTTTTCTCTGAAAGAAAGGAAAACATCATTAATATCAAAATTTAATAAATCCAATATTTCCAGTGTTTGAATTTCCAGATTTCTTGTGCTTTATCAAAACCCAATTTTTTAGTGTCATAAAGGCCGTAAAAATATAACCTTCCACGGACCATGGCCACGCATTCTCTTACTTCCACCACTTCTCTCCTGAAAACTAAAATATTTCTTACATCCCACAAACACTCCTTCACACAATTAACCAATAACCACAACACTCTCACCTTCTCTTTTTCCAAATTACATAACCCATACAGAACCATCTCATATGTTATCCCCCCCACTCCAGTCAGACCCTTAATCAGTTTCCTAACACTCTTCCATACTTCCTTTGCAAACTCACATCCCCACAACAAATGATACACATCCTCACACCCCCTACACCCGTTCCTAGGGCACACTTCGCTATCTACCAATCTCCTTCTTCGCTGAAATACCCTTGTAGGTAAACACCCATGCACTATCATCCAAGCTATATCTTTCTGTCTGTTTGTTAGATCACTACTACAAACATTACGCCACACTCGTTCACTTTCATTCTCATTCAAGCCACCAATTACTTCCAAAACCTCCTTTCCCACTACCATTTTCCCTACTTTTTTACATTCACCCCACAATTCTTTACTTACATCCGCCAATCCATACCTCCTTATTCCTCTCTCAACTCTCACATAAAACCAAGGTGGATTAAAACACACAGGTTTCCTCAAGTCACACTCTAACAACTTACATTTCCTCAACACTCCCCCCCCCACATACCTCAAAAAACATCCAGCCATACTCTCTTTTTTACTAATCCTTACACACATACTTATATATCTCAATACCAAAAATCTCTCAATACACACGACCCCTTTTCCACCATTCAGCTTATCTTTTACCACTTTTTCTCTCTTAAGTTTCTCCATTTTAGAGGACCAAAAAAAGGTGAAACATACCTTTACAATCTTTTTAAACACCCTGTCTGGTGCTGGAAACACATAATACAAAAACAAAAAAATAGGCAAAAGAACTGATTTTATAATTAAGGCTTTACCTTCCAAAGATAATGATCTCAAAGACCAAAATTGAATCTTTTTTTGTACCTTTTCCCACACATCATTCCAACTCTCTTTACCATACAGATCACAACCAAACTTTACACCTAGCACTCTTAGACCTTCCTTACACTCTTTCCAACCACAAAAATCTACCTCACTCCACTCACCAAAAATTTTACATTCACTCTTGTCCATATTTACCTTAAAACCACTTGCCAGACAAAATACGTTTACTAATAATTTTACTCTTCGCAATCCAGCCACATTTCTGCATAACACTGTAACATCATCCATATAGCCAATCACACTCAAACACTTTCCACTCCCTCCAGGTACTTCCACTCCCCTTATCACTTTGTCCTTTTTCAACATACGCAACAAAGGTTCTATCACACAAACAAATAGCACGGGGGACAAAGGGCACCCCTGCCTTACCCCAGACTTGATTTGCACTTCACCCGTCAGCCAACCATTCACCAGCACTCTACTCACCATTCCTTTGTACATACTCTTGATCCATCCAAGCATTCTCCCTGGCACACCCATTTTACTCAGGACCTTAAACATAAAATCATGTACTACCCTGTCATATGCTTTTTCGAAATCAATAGCTAACACACCCACTCCTTGCCTCCTATTTTTACACCACCACAATGCATCCCTCAAACTCACCAAACTTTCAGTAATCGTTCTCCCAGGGACAGCACACGTCTGCTCCTCACATACCATTTTCCCTATCACCCCTTTCATTCTATCAGCCATAATTTTTGCCACAATCTTATAGTCAACATTCAACAGTGAGATAGGTCTCCAATTCTTTAACTCTCTCTTATCCCCTTTTTTATATAACAAAACAATAACACTCTCACACATAGATTTAGACAATTTTCCACTCTCCAACACCTCTTTACACACTTCAAAAAGAGACCCCCCAATCACTTCCCAAAGGGCACAATAAAAATCTGCTGGCAATCCATCACTTCCCGGAGATTTTCCTTTTTTCATACCTTTCACACACCCTTCAACTTCATTCATGTTTATATCAGCCTCCAATGCATCCTTGTCATCCATATTCAAACATTCTTGTATCTCATCCAAAACTTCTTTCTCCACACTTACATCAGTCTTACTAGGTGTATATAATTTTGAATAAAATGCTTTCACCTCTCCCAACACATTTTTATTTCCGCACACTTCCATCCCATTCTCATCCAACACATTCATCATTTCCATCCTTCCTCCAAACACTTTTTTAAAGAAAAAATTTGTACATTTCTCATCCTTCTCCATTATCTCTATTTTAGCTTGTGACACAATTTTCCTCCCACTTGCTTCCAAAAACTCATTCAATTTCTCCCTTGCCTCCCCAATCTCCACTGACACATCTTCTCCGGAATCTCTCATCAATTCTAAATATTCAAATCTTTTTTGCCACATTTCATACATTAACCTTTCATTCCTTGCTCTCTCACATCCTATTTTTATAAAGAACACTTTTGTTTTAATTTTTACCCATTCCCACCAATCAAGCATACTCTCAAAATCTTTCATTCTTCTCTTTAATTTACTGAAAAATATAGCATACTCCTCTCTTACCTTCACATCCTCCAACAAACTCACATTTAATTTCCACACGCCCTTCCCAAACAAACATCCGTCACGTATACTCACTTCACAATCCATTCTGCCATGGTCCGTAAAAGGCATCCTTTGCACTGAAAAAGACTCCTTCTTCAAATTCCTGGATATGAAACAAAAATCAATACGTGAGGACACCTTCCCACTTGAACTAAAAAAGGTAGGACCCTCATCCCTCCCAACATCCTCCAACTTAAACACTTTAGTAACATCACATAGTTCCTTACCGGAGCTATCCATTTTACTACCACTCCCACCAACCCCTCCCCCCCCTGTCCTATCCCCATCTTTAATAATACAATTACAATCCCCTACCAAAAGGGTAGGCTCCCTCCCTCCCAAAAACAATTTTAACTTGCCAAATAAAGTCAATCTTTCATGCTTATCAGCAGCCCCATATATACAGAAAATACGAAAGACTATACCCCCATACTCAAAAAAAACCAAAACACACCTCCCTCGGTCCACATGTACAATCCTCTTGATCTTAAAATTATTATTTCTAAACAACACACAAACCCCTGTGTTCCTTTTATTATTTAAAGACCAAATAGCTGGTCCCAAGGTCCAACCAGCAACCTTTGGCTCCTCACTCAAGTTACACTCCTGTAGACACAAAATGTCACAGGATAATGCAGCAAAAAGCTTAAAAATGGCCGCTCTTCTATTAACAGACTTAATGCTACGTACATTGAGTGAGGATACCTTCAAATTCACCATCTATAGGAAAAAAAAGGTTTTAAGCATCCTATCTACATCTCCCTCTTACTCCTCTCCGAGGTACCTGATCATCATCCTTTTTAACCCCCATCATTTTTCCCTCAGACTTTTCCTCAGACTTTTCCTTCTTTTTCTTTTTGGCTTTTTTTACCTTATGGAACCCCTCCGCATCCTCCAATTTCTCCTTTGTGGTAGCTTTTCTTGCAAGCGGCTCCTGCGTTGAGTCATCTGATACAATGTCCTGCTCCCTGTCTGGTGAGCTCATCTCACTAGGGTACTCCTCAATGACCCGAGATGGAGACAGGGAACGTTTCAAAGTACCTTTGCTTAAATCCATCTCTTCTAGTACTTCGGAACTTTGACCAGCAGTAGGTTCATTTGTACCCCTTTCAGTCTCCTCCACCTCTCTTTCCTGCTCACCCTCCGCTGCCAGGGTCTCAGGCACACACTCATCTCTCAACTCGGAGTGTATGTCCCCCACGGCAGCATCAAGAGGTTCGCCAGGAAGGTCATCGGCAGGGACTTGCTCCATGACAACAACTGGGGGAGCTTTGGTGGTCTTACCACCATCTACAGCCTCAGCATAGGAAGCTGGATTCCCCGCATCTTCAACAGTCTCTCCAGGTTCCTGCACCTCCTGGTTTTTCCGGGGTACCAAAGGACAGTCTCTGGCCAGATGATTTTGACTGGCGCAGAAATGGCATTTCCTGCCTTCAGTACAGTCCGCAGTCCGATGCCCGGCTTTAAAACAGTTACGGCACACACTACCAGTTTCACAGTTGTCTTTTGTATGCCCAAAAGAAAAACATTGGCGGCAGAAGATAGGTTGTCCTGGATACCAAAGGTACCCCCGATTGGATCCAATGGAGAAAGTCTGAGGTGGATGCCTTACTCCCCCAATACCACTCGAGTCCTGTTTCTGCTGGACCCAAAACTTCCTGCGACCATTGAAGGTCCCAAAGACATTGGTCATCTTTGATCCAGCAGAACAAGAATCAAAGTACATAAGTAAAAATGCTCTGATCTCCTCATCCCTTACAAAAGGATTGTACATATGAACCACCACCGGTATGCGCTGCTTAATTTCACTGCAGGAAAAGGAAATGCCCTCAAGAAGTGGGTCGCCCGACTTCTCAGTCTGTCTCAGCCAACATGTCTGCATATCAGCCTTCGTCCAAAAGGTGACATCATACACACCAGTGGAATGAAAGCACTGAACGCAAAATATTGTGTCTCGTGCCATGCCCAACAGACCTTCAATAACCTCCTTTTGCACAAAGTGCAAACCAACGTTCGCCCTTAAGGTCTCAGAGATAAACAGCCGAACTGTATTAGGCGCATCAGGTGCCATGACACCCATTCTGTCCTACAGACCAAACACACACATTCCACAAGGGAAAGGTGAGTAGGTAAGGGGGGATCGCTTCACGTTGCTTGGGGACTAAGCCTAGGGCCAATAGCAGCAAGGGGGGGCCCTCCGAAAAGGGACGCTCCCTCCAAGGCCGACCTTCGGGTACCCCAAGCACCTCCCGACAAGATACAAGCAAGTCAGAGACTATACTCGATCAGGCCAGAAGGCCGAAAAGCGATCTCCCGCAAGACCAACCAAACCTCCACCAACCCCGAAGGGAAGGCTCGGCAAGGCGATCGCAACTCGTAAACCTCAAAGTAGCGTCCTGCCCAATAGCAGCAGGGGGTGCACCCGTAGGAAACACCCCCAGGCCGAGCAGGACTGGTACTCTTTGGAAACCTTTCAGCTCAGACACTAGATCTTTGCCAAAAGGCCGAGAAGCGATAACCCAATTATCGTCTTTTCCGAGCGAGCGGCGTCCAGGGCGACGTCAATCGCTCGCAGAGATCTGCTGTCTGTCTCCCGTCTGTCTGGCTCCCTGCTGTTTGCCCAGAGCCACTAATCCTCAGACTTTCACACCTAGCTATGCCTGAGGCCTACTTCCTCCTTCCTATAGCCCATGGTCTAAACACGCCCAGACACCTGTCCATTTAGCACCTTCGGGGTCAAGGCCAGTTTGCTCGTCAATCCAAACTTTAAGCAAGCAAGGCCAAATACAGATTACAAACACATGTATCCATCGGGTGCTCCTCGGTGTGCCTAACGAGGGCTAGGATTTGCATAGAGCCGCCTCCTGTTCACGTGGACAAAGGAACCCACTAGAGGGAGACACAGGCCAGAAAATCCCTCGACTGTCGGAGTACTATGTCGGAGTACTAGCCGACTCATTGACTACAGAGAGGGAAGTAGAGAAAAGTCAAGCCGTTCAACAGGACTCTGCATCGTCCTAGCTTCGACTTGTACGTAGGCTTCATATCGGGCCTTCACACACTCTGCGTGTATTAGCTGGCTGTCTTGTCGAAATTCTGGCTGGCCCTTGCTATCTATATGTTTGTAGGAAAAGGGTGGTGGACTGAAATAAACTTTGCAAAAATAAAAATAAAAAAAATAACATGAGAAAAGAAATACAAATTAAAAAGAATAGATATTGTCAGTCTGCTGAAAAGCTGCCATTGCAGCAGCATATGCATTGTGCTGAAAAGGATGGAAGCATGGAAACACAGACCAAGAAACTGACACAAATCAAGAAAAACACAAACACACAGGGGTTAAATACCAGTTTATTGCAAAACAATAAAAAAAAAGGACTGCGAACAACTCAACGAGAAAGAACACAAGCAAACAACATTGCAAGCAAAAGACAGAAAAACCTTCTTGTCAAGTTTTTCATTTGAATCTGTTTTTTGAAAACTGCATAAGAAAGGGGTGCACCGGTCCTGGAGGTACTGCAATACCAGGTCGATGCGTGGAGTGGACAGAGCAAGCTCTTCTTCCATCTCCCTGTTCTAAAAATCCATTTAATATATGGTCCCCAGATAGGGGACGTATCAGATATTAAACTGATAAGAACAGATTTTTTTTTTTTTTTTTTTTTTTTTTTTTACCTTCAGCATGAATCGCTAACTCTAATCTCTTCTACAGGAAACCGCCCAGAGACCAAGCTGCGTTCGTTACATCATTCAGGTAAGTATTTTATTACAAAAAGTATAAAACCACGTCAAAAAAAAACACACAACATTACATATATTTTATCACAACAATCACTTACTTTAACCTCCACCTCCCAAAATTCCAAAATGTGTCCGCCACCTCCACCCCCAACACCTTCCTATCCCTTAACACAACATGATACAACTTACACATACACCATTCATAACAGTCTTCTTCCGTAAGGAGGAGAGTCCTCTTTCTGTACCCACACCTCGCCTCCCATACAACTTCTTTCATTATTGCTGCCATAATCCATCCTTTCCTTTTCTCATCTGATCCTCCATCCACCAATCCATACAAGCATAATTCTTGCGTTGCATTTTGGACTCTCAAAACATTTTTAACAAAACCAACCAGCCTCCTCCACACATTTTTAAAGAAAAAACACTCAAGAAAGATATGTCTTACACTTTCTATCCCTCCACAATGTTCCCTCACACACTTTTCACTCCTCGTCAAATCTCTGGATTTTAAGAAAACCATGGTCAACAAGCATTCCTGGAAAGACATCCAAACCACTTCCTTTTGCTTATTCGTAACACCTTCTTCTTTCATATTTTTCCAGGCTTCCTCTGCCTGTTTGGGTCTTAAATCCAAAATATTTGATACTGTCTCTCCCTTTCTCAACCAGCTGACCACTTTTGTTTTAATTACCGCATCACCTCCTAAACTGCCCATCTGATTGTTTTCATACCAATCCTTCAGTTTTGAATAATAGGTTGGGGGGACCAGGGCCACTGGCTTTGTCAAGTCTCGGGTTCCCCAACCCCACTTGACCACAAACCATCCCATCAAATATTTCATAAAGCACCCAACCTTCCCGCCACCCACAAAGGCCTTATAGTGGGTTAGCCAAGCATGTGTCCCCAGAAAGATCTCAGCATTAGGGAAATTATATCCCCCAAATCTCATCTCCTTCTGCACCACTACCCTCGCCACTCTCTCCATCTTGGCCCCCCAAAAGAAGGTGAACAACATCCTTGTTATCTTCTGCACCCATCTTTTGTTAAAGGGGAATATGACACCAAAGTATAACAGAAGAGGTAAGCAGACTGCCTTTACAATCAAAGTCTTCCCAGTCAGTGTTAGTCTTCTCATCCTCCATAGGTCCAGTTTCTTGGATATTTTCCCAGCGCATTTAACCGCATTTTCCTGGTTCTTCAAATTTCGCTCAAAGTGTATCCCCAAGACTTCAATTGTTTTCACATTCTTTATCTTGGACGACCTGATCTCTTCCAGTCCACTTAGAGTGCACACCGCGCTTTTCTTCCAATTTACCCTCATCCCTGCCATTGCTCCAAAAAGCTGAAGTTGTAATTCTGCTCTTAATACATCCCTTTGGGTTCTGCACAGGAAGACCACGTCATCCATATACGCCATTGACTTTAGCACTCCTCCATCCCCTCCAGGCACGAAAAATCCTCTAAACGCTTTGTCCTCCTGTACATGTCGAAGCAAAGGCTCCATCACACAAATAAAAAGGACAGGGGAGAGGGGACAACCCTGTCTCACCCCAGATCTCACGTCAAAGGATTCAGAAAGGAAGCCATTTACCAGTACTCTGCTGCTTGCGCCAGAATACAGGCATTTAACCAACCTTATAAATTCTTCCGGAAATCCCATTTTCTTCAGCACTATGAACATGTAGTTATGCGAAACCCTGTCATAGGCCTTCTCCAGGTCTATCCCTGCCGCAGCCAGGGGCAGGTTATTGCATTGTGCGTAGTATATAAGGTCCCTTAGAAGTATCAGGTTGTCTCCAATTCTCCTATTCGGAACTGCACACACCTGCCAATCCCCGATTACCTGTCCAATCACTTCCTTCATCCGATTTGCTAGGATTTTTGCCAGTATTTTGTAGTCCACGTTTAATAGGGATATTGGCCTCCAATTCCTGATATCCCTCTCCTCCCCTTTTTTGTAAATGAGGACTATAACTCCTTTTCTCATAGATGTTGTCATCTCTCCTAATCTCATACAAGTTCTCATCACGTCCATCAAATCTTCCTTCAATAAGGACCAAAATTTGGCATAAAACTCCACTGGGATACCATCCTCCCCTGGCGTCTTATTCCTTGCCATACTTTTTATTGTCCTTTCCACTTCTTCCTCACCGACCTCCTCTGCAAGCACCTGACCATCTTCCTTGTCCAGTTCTTCTGGGAACATGTTGCAATACTCTTCCACCTCCTCCTCTGCAGCTCCTTCTTCCCTATCATATAGGGCTTCATAAAAGGTCTTCACGACTCCTCTCATCCTTAATCCGTTCACTTCCTCCTCCCCATCCAACATCGTCCTCATGATCTTCTTCGGACTGAAGGCCTTTTTAAAGAAGAAGCGCGAACATTTTTCACCTTCCTCCATCTCCTGTACTTTGGCCCGAAAGATTATGCCTTTCCCTCTCTCCTTTATTAGTTGTCTCCTTTCCTCCTGCACCTCCTTTAGTTCCTCCTCCACCTCCAACCCCAACCTCTTACATTTGTATAAGAAGTGGAGTCTTCCCAAAACTCTTTTCTCGTCCTCCCTCCTTCCTCTTGCTCTTTCACTTCCCACCTTTTTAAAAAAGGAGGCTACTTGTATTTTGGCCCAATCCCACCACTCCAACACATTAGCAAAATCCCGCCGTTTTCTCTTCAAAGTCTGAAAGAGGGAACTGAACCTTCTACATACTTCCTCATCTTCCAGTAAGGAACAGTTCATTTTCCAAATCCCACCACCTATTTCCACCCCCACGTCAAATCTCACAGCACACAAGATTAAGGAATGATCAGAAAAAATCATAGGTTGGACCTCATAGGCCTCTCCCCTCAAAAAACGTGACAAAAAAATAAAATCTATGCGAGATCTTACCGTTCCCTTATCTGAATTATATGTAAACAAAATTTTCTTGCCCTCCACCTCCTCCGCCACATCATGTAACCCAAAGTCTGTCACTAGGTCGTTAAGCATTTTGGAAGAGGCATCCATCCCTCCATCCACACCTGCCCCCTGCCGGTCAACATTCCTCCTAATACAGTTCATATCACCTATCAATATGGTTGGAATTCTCCCAGGTAAGTACATTCTCACCGTGTCAAAAAACTCCATTCTGTCTTTCTTTTCTGCAGGTGCATATCCATTTATCAACCGTACATGTTGGTCCATCCAATCAAGCGTCACCACCTGTAATCGACCTGGGACAATGATTTCATTCGCTATTATTTTGAGGTAAGGGTTCCTCACCACCACCCCAATCCCCTCACTTCTAGTATCGCACACTGGCGCCCACGCAGAAGGGCCCCATGACCAATCTGACGCCAGGTCACTCAAATTGCCACACTCCTGCAAACATATTAAGTCAGCCTTACACTTATTGATCTCGTCAAATACAGCCACTCTTCTTACTTTCGCAGCCACACTTCGGACATTAATAGACCCTACAATAAGAGCCATAAATAAGAAAATAAATGCAGCCATAAAGAAAATTTTCAAAAGTTCCCTTTGCCTCCATCTGAGCTCCCATGGCTCATCAGCTTCCTCCTTGGGGCAGGTGAGTCAGCGGATTCCTCCTCCGACGCCTGATCTTCCATCTCCTCACTCCAAACTTTCTCAGATCTGCCTCTCTTAACAGCAGCTGCAACCGGCACATCAGAGATGTCCGTGTCCTCGTCCTGATTCTGAGCGCACTCCAGGCTGCTCACGCTTTCCAGTTCCTCCTCTTCGTCCGGCTCACTATCTGACAGCTGCCCTAGCAGTGCCTCTGGAGAGAAAGAGATACCGAGCTCCGACAACTCCTTCTCCGTGACCCGGCCAGCTCCGCCCCCTCCCGCCGGGGGTACTGAAAACTGACCGTCCACCGCTCCTTCCACCCTTCCTCCTCCCCCTCCGGGGGAACTTGAAACCCCGCCAGCCTTCTTGCGGTCGCCATCTTCTTCCGTACCGGCATCCGCAGCATTTGGGTAGCCCCCACTTTCCGCCGATACGGCAGTGTCAGCGGCGGCACTTACTCCCGCTGCTTCCTCTGCCATCCTCTCCGGCGCAGCATCACTAGTCTGACGTGCGGGCGGGTCACCAGAGGGATCCACATCTTTACTTGCAGACACTCCAGCACTCTCCTCCCGCACACCACCCGACTTCTGCTGTCTCTCCCGTCTTTCTTTAGGGTTTCCTGCCCGACCAAAGTCCGGGTTATACCACTCCCTGGCGGCATAATAAGCCCCACACTGTTTTGCCAAGTGTCCTGCTGTCTTGCAAATGTCACAGACTCTTCCTGCCGTGCAGTCCCTGGCAACATGTCCCACCTTCCCACAAAACCGACATTTCTGCTCCATGTCACACTCTTGATTTGTATGGCCATACATGAGGCACTTCCTACAATACCTCGGCTGCCCCGGGTAAAATAAAAAGCCCCTCTCACCTCCAATGGAAAAAACAGCAGGGGGTCTTTTTACACCTCCTACACAGTCCTTATCTGTAATAAACCTCCCCACAAATCTGTACTTCCCAGACCATATTCCGAATTTATTCATAACTCGGTCCCCACCTCTCAAATCCTCACAATAATTAGCCAGGAATGCCTTAACCAAGTTTATATCCGCAAATGGATTGTAAAGATGCACTGTTATCACCTTTTCCTCCTGCATGAACAGGGGCTGGACCGAAAACTTCCTCCCAATCGGATCTTGTGCCAATTTCTTGAATCCCTCATATGTATTCCAGCAAACCTCCGAGGAAACAAAGGTGACATCGTATAAGCGTTGTTGTGGAAAATCTTGCAGACACAAAATCTGTCTTACCGTCAATCCCAGCTTTCCCGTGAGTAGATCCACGACCACCGTCCTCAACGTCACATCGTCCGCAAAATCCGGTAACACCGTGAATCGCAACGAATCCCTCATTCCGCGGGCCGCCATCTTTTTCTTGTACCAAAAAGGTACCAACCGCCTCCAAAAGCCAAAAAGAGAAAAAACCGAGGGCAACCCCGCAAGGGGTGCCCCCGAACACACTCCTTCGCCTCGACCCGCCGCCCTCTCGTTACTCTCTCAGACAGCGTCCTGCCCAATAGCAGCAGGGGGTGTACCCGCAGGAAACACCCCCAGGCCGAGCAGGACTGGTGTCTTCAAGAAACCCCTCGGATGCAATCAAGATCGCAGCCAAAAGGCCGAGAAGCGATAACCCAATTATCGTCTTTTCCGAGCGAGCGGCGTCCAGGGCGACGTCAATCGCTCGCAGAGATCTGCTGTCTGTCTCCCGTCTGTCTGGCTCCCTGCTGTTTGCCCAGAGCCACTAATCCTCAGACTTTCACACCTAGCTATGCCTGAGGCCTACTTCCTCCTTCCTATAGCCCATGGTCTAAACACGCCCAGACACCTGTCCATTTAGCACCTTCGGGGTCAAGGCCAGTTTGCTCGTCAATCCAAACTTTAAGCAAGCAAGGCCAAATACAGATTACAAACACATGTATCCATCGGGTGCTCCTCGGTGTGCCTAACGAGGGCTAGGATTTGCATAGAGCCGCCTCCTGTTCACGTGGACAAAGGAACCCACTAGAGGGAGACACAGGCCAGAAAATCCCTCGACTGTCGGAGTACTATGTCGGAGTACTAGCCGACTCATTGACTACAGAGAGGGAAGTAGAGAAAAGTCAAGCCGTTCAACAGGACTCTGCATCGTCCTAGCTTCGACTTGTACGTAGGCTTCATATCGGGCCTTCACACACTCTGCGTGTATTAGCTGGCTGTCTTGTCGAAATTCTGGCTGGCCCTTGCTATCTATATGTTTGTAGGAAAAGGGTGGTGGACTGAAATAAACTTTGCAAAAATAAAAATAAAAAAAATAACATGAGAAAAGAAATACAAATTAAAAAGAATAGATATTGTCAGTCTGCTGAAAAGCTGCCATTGCAGCAGCATATGCATTGTGCTGAAAAGGATGGAAGCATGGAAACACAGACCAAGAAACTGACACAAATCAAGAAAAACACAAACACACAGGGGTTAAATACCAGTTTATTGCAAAACAATAAAAAAAAAGGACTGCGAACAACTCAACGAGAAAGAACACAAGCAAACAACATTGCAAGCAAAAGACAGAAAAACCTTCTTGTCAAGTTTTTCATTTGAATCTGTTTTTTGAAAACTGCATAAGAAAGGGGTGCACCGGTCCTGGAGGTACTGCAATACCAGGTCGATGCGTGGAGTGGACAGAGCAAGCTCTTCTTCCATCTCCCTGTTCTAAAAATCCATTTAATATATGGTCCCCAGATAGGGGACGTATCAGATATTAAACTGATAAGAACAGATTTTTTGGTTGAAAATGTAATCTTTATTTGCATAAAAGATATACAAAAAACAATACTTTTGTCGGGGTACATTCTCCCCTGTACTGCGACGCAGCGCATAAATACACTACATTACAATACATTTCCGGTCATACTAATAAATACATTCAATCACATACATTCATTCTGCGGTATGATGCCTGATGTGGTGTGCGGAGTAAGGGTACCCCGTGCCATCACATCATGCATGACGCCGCAATACCCCTGAAGCATGAAACTAAATAACAGTGTCTATACGTTGCGTTACTCAAACTGTATTAATACTAAAACATTTCAAAAAAGCAACAGGTGTGATGGGGGTTGGGAGAGTGGGGGTAGGGGGAGGGGGAATGAAATCACAGGCCCGAAGCTTTATTGAATGGACAAAGACACACAAGGGAGAGTGGGGGAAGGGGAAATCTTCAGACCTCCTCTTCCTCCATGAGATCCATCAGGTTATAGTCTCTGAGCAGACTGTGGATCAGTCTGCGACAGTCCTCAATGGACATCCTCTCCCTCTGGTGGATAAGGCGCTTTCTGGCGCACCATAAAGCGTCCTTAAAGCAGCACAACACCCGCCAGGCGTTGTCAATGTCCTCTTGGGAAAAAGTCCCATGAAAAAGTCCATTCAGCACAGCGAAATGTGTGATGGCAGTCTGTGGGACAAAGTCTCTCAGTTCAGGTTCCAAGGCCCTCAACAGGCTCTGTGCAAATGAGCACTCCCAGAAAACGTGAAATGACGTTTCCTCATGGATGATACAAAAGGGGCAGTGCCTGTATCTGCACAAGTTTCTGGCATGCATAAATGTCCTGAGTGGCAAACCCCCCTGGACAGCCATCCACGCCAGATCTTTATGCCTGTTGGTGAGTCCCTTTGAAGAAACATTCCTCCAGACCACTTTGCAAGTGGCTGAAGGGAGGCCTGGAACAGTCTCAGCAATGTCCGATGCTCTGATCAACTTGTAGATAGTTTTTGGCTTCCACAAGTCGGGCTTAACTCCATGCAGCCCCAGCTCCTTGATGAACTTGAAAGTGTCCAAGTAGTACCAAGGAGTGTCCCAGTTGTAGGGGATGGAGCTGTCCCATTTGTCCCATCCAAGGGACCTCCAGAGAGGCAGGAGGAAAAAACGGGACATGGAGTTGCCTCCAGAGTCCGAAGTTCTGTCAATCAAAGTTCTGCGGATGCAGTTGCAGGCAAAGAACACCCCCAGTAACGTTGCGATGTCGGGCACGCCCTTACCGCCCTTGAGGGGTTCCTTGAACATGACTGCTCGCTTCACTCTGTCCATCTTGGAGCCCCAGATGAAGTGGAACACCGCCCTGGTGATGGCCTTGCAGGTGTTGACCCGGGGGGGCCAGGCCTGGGCGAGGTACTGCAACACAGGGAGGATCTCGCTGCGGAGTACCAGTGTTTTCCCTTCGATGGTGAGTTCTCTGAGGCTCCATAGTCCAAACTTTTGTCTCATCTTGGACAGTCTCTCCTCCCAAGACTTCAGGGCTGCGCCCTCAGCTCCAAACCAAACTCCAAGAATTTTGATGAAGTCCGCCCTGACGCTGAAAGGGATGGATGCAGAAGAAGGCAGGAACCACTTTCCGAAGAGCATGATCTCTGACTTCCCACAGTTGACTTTTGCCCCTGAAGCTTTGCCGAAGTCCTCACAGGTCTGGACGAGCGAGTCGATGGAGCGCTGGTCAGCACAGAACACCGTTACGTCGTCCATGTAGAGTGAGCACTTGACAACCCTTCTGTCCGGTCCCGGTGCGGTGATCCCTCTGATCTCTGGGTTCCGTCGGATGCATTCGGCAAAGAGCTCTATACAGCAAACAAAAAGCAGAGGTGAGAGAGGGCAGCCTTGTCTGACCCCAGAGAGAACAGGGAAAGGGTCAGTTTTCCAGCCATTCACCAACACCGTACTACAAATGTCATTGTACATCACATTCACATACGAACAAAACATGTCCCCAAGACCAAACCTGCGCAGAGCTCTGCACATAAACTCATGGGAGACACGGTCAAAGGCCTTTTCCTGGTCAAGACTGACCAGGGCCGCGTGCACACGGCGGCCTCGAATGTACTGGACCGTGTCCCGGACGAGCGCAAGGCTGTCCGCAATCCTGCGGCCAGGAATGCCACAAGTCTGATCCGGGTGGATGATCTGTCCGATGACAGATTTCAGCCTGTTGGCCAAAACCTTGGCGAGGATTTTGTAGTCCACGTTCAAGAGAGAGATGGGACGCCAGTTTTTCAGATCCCATCTCTCCCCCTTCCGCTTATACAAAATCGTGATCATCCCCTCCCTCAGCGACGGAGGCATTGTGCCCTCCACCACCATCTCCTCGTACAGCTCGAGCAGGTCCGGGCCAACGAGATCCCACAGCGCTACATAGAGCTCCGCTGGGAGACCGTCGCAGCCCGGGGTCCTGCCTTGCCTAAAGGATCTGACGGCAGAGTGCAGTTCCTCCAGCGCCAAGGGGGCGTTGATTGCCGACATACCTGCAGGATCAATTTGGTTAGTGATACCTGACAAGAACCTGTCGGCCTCAGCCGTATCTGTTTCTTTCGGGGAGTAGAGGTTGGTGTAGTAGTCGCTGACAACTTGCATCACAGCCTCCTTCCCCTTCTGGAGTGTTCCGGTCTCGTCCCGCAGCTCAGACAAGGGAGTGTGTCCTGAGTGGAGTTTCCTGAAAAAGAAAGAGTTACATTTCTCACCTTTCTCAAGATTCTCCACCTTGGAACGGAAGACGAGGTGCCTGGATTCTTCCTCGAAGTGTCCTTTCAGGCTCTTCTTGGTGTCCTCCAGGTCCTGCCTAACGTCCCAGCCGCAGTGGTGAAGGTCCTGCAGGGACTGCATCTGACGTTGCAGTCTCCTGAGTTCCCTCTTCCTGGCACACACTTGCTGGCGTCCCCTTGCCTGAAAGAAGCTGCGTAGCTTGACTTTCACAAACTCCCAGTAATCACTTACCTTTCTGAAGAACCTCTTGTCCTCCTTCCAGGTAATGTAGGCCTCCCTGAGTTCCTCCAGCAGTTCCTCATTTTCCAGCAGGGTACCATTCAGCTTCCAGGAGCCCGGACCGGGGGCAAAGCCCTCGCCCAGGTCACCCCGAAAGTGAATGGCCCTGTGGTCAGAGAAAAAGCAGGGGACCAGGGAGAACCCGCGATGTCTGACTGTCTTGGAGGTGAGCACGAAGTCTATCCTAGAACGCACGGATCCATCAGGACGGCACCACGAATAGTTCACGGAACCTTTCCCTATGGATCCCACGGCGTCCTTCAAGGAAGCCTCCGCGATCATCTCCTTGAGCAGCCTAGACGTGGTGTCGAGCTTTGCGTACATGCTGGAGCTGCGCCCATCCTCCTCAATCGGACAGTTAAAATCACCGCCGATTACTACTGCCCTGGTGGTGACGAGTTGGGTCCGCAGGGTCTGGAAAAGCTCCAGTCGCTCATTCTTATCTGGGGAGGCGTACACGTTGATGAGCCTAACTGGCTCTCCCGCCCACGAGCCGTCTACGACCAAAAGACGGCCACAGACGAGCTCCTGGACGGAGTCAACCGTGAAACGACCACCCCTGACAAGAATGGCTACCCCTGCAGACTTACAATCGACACCCCCGGACCAGTAGGAGGGACCATGGGTCCACTGGGAGGACAGATGAGTGTACCTCCTCGAGAAGGGTAGGGCACACTCCTGAAGCATGTAGACATCACTCTGCTGTGTGGAAAGAAATGTCAGCGCCACCTGTCTTCTAGACGCATCCTTGATGCTCCTAACATTAATGGAAAAGATAGAGATCTCTGCCATCATGTAAAGGAGATGAAGGGGCTAGTTAGCAGGTGGGCTGAACTTACCTCCCCTGAGGGGGGGGTGGTTCTTCCACTGCCTCTTGTGCCTGTCCAGTGTCCTGGTTCAGGCCGTTCTCCTCGAGGATGCTGTCCATCAGGTCCTGGGTGAGGTCAGTCTCTGGGGGAGCCAGATCCTTACCTTCCTGCATTTCTCCTTCATCTTCCCCCGCAGACTCAAGGTCCTCGAGGTCCTCCACCACTGGGTCCAGTCCAGCGATGTCATCTTGCTGGGCCACGGTGGGCCGCTTGGTGGGTTCTTCAGTTGTCGGGCTGTCTAGGTTCCGTTTTCGGCCTTTGCTGGTGGGGGGTGGGGTGGGGGGGGGCGGTGGGCAGGGTGGGGAAGTCCTCCATGGAGGACAGGGCGGGGGGGGCTGGGAGGGGGGAGGGGCAGGGGCAGGTGAGGTCACCTCCGACTCAGGGGGGTTGGGGAGGGATGGGTCGGAGGAGGTGGTAGGGGCCTGGGGAGGGGGGGACTCACCAGTGGCTTTCCGAGGTTCCTTCGCAGTCTTTTCCCCTGGCTTCTTTTTCCCAGCGCTGTCTGGGGCTCTGCCCTTGAGCAGGGCTCCAGCGTAGGACCGGGATCTCTGGGGGCAGTCTCTGTAGACGTGCTCCGCCAATCCGCAGAGGTTACAGGTCTTGGACCTCGGGCAATCCTTGGTCTCATGGCCTGCAACCCGACAGAACCTGCAAGAAGGTTCCTGACATTCCATACTTACGTGGCCATGCTTGCCACACCTGTGGCAGATATGGGGCATGTCTGCGTAGTACAGGAGTCCTGCGGAGGCTCCCAGAGAGAAGTGGGACTTCAGGTGTTGGAGATCCCCCGAAGGCTCTCTCCTTAACCTGCAAGAAACTGCCCACTTACCTGTCCAGAAGCCGTTGACATCGAGGATTCGGACTGGGTCTTTGGCCACGATGCAAAACCTCTGGAGGTAGGTGGCGATGTCTTTTCCTGGGGTATGGGGGTTCCTCATGGACACCGTTACCCGCCTTTCATCCCGTTGAATGGGAGTGTTCGCAACGAAGTTGCGGAAAGGGGATTCCGGGCCACAATTCTTCACCGCCTCCCAGTATCTTCTACAGACCTGTAAAGACACAAAAGTTATATAGAATATACCTTTCATGAAGGTCTGCACGGACAGTGTCTCCGCCTTGCTGAACCCCTGTTCGAGGATCATCTTCTTGCCGAAGATTTCCGGGGTCATGTCGGGAACTCTTCCGTCCACCTCCTTCAGTTGCAGCACCACTGTCTGCCTCATCCAGGGTTCCAGGGTAGGAAGCCCGTCTGCGGACCTGGTTGGCCTTGCTGAGCCCGGCTTGCTTGTGGCGGCCGGGGTGGGGGTGGAGGTTGAGGCGACTTCTCCCGGAGTCTTGGCAGAAGTGGCGGGGACATTCTTTTTCTTCCCGGTGCTCTTCCCCATGACGGAGGAGTTCGTCGGTAGTCGCTTCAGGAAAACTTCGGCGGCTTCCTTCTTATTCCTCGGCGTCTTCACTCTTTTGCAGCCTTTAAAAAGGCCCTTGTGCGCCTACTGCCCGAAGGTAGTAGCGCAGAGTGGGGGGGGGAGGAGGGAAGATCGCAATCTCGTTCCTTGTGGGGGCTAAGCCTCTAACCCAATAGCAGCGAGTAGGTGAAGCTGAATTTAATCAACGATCCTACAAGGCCGAGCAGAGGGTACCCCACAAGGACCAAATGGCTTGGATAGATACAAATGTTTCTCAACGTCCTAGCCGTAAAGCAGAGACACCCCTAAGGGCTAAAGTCGATACTACACTTGATCTTAGCCAAAAGGCCGAGAAGCGATAACCCAATTATCGTCTTTTCCGAGCGAGCGGCGTCCAGGGCGACGTCAATCGCTCGCAGAGATCTGCTGTCTGTCTCCCGTCTGTCTGGCTCCCTGCTGTTTGCCCAGAGCCACTAATCCTCAGACTTTCACACCTAGCTATGCCTGAGGCCTACTTCCTCCTTCCTATAGCCCATGGTCTAAACACGCCCAGACACCTGTCCATTTAGCACCTTCGGGGTCAAGGCCAGTTTGCTCGTCAATCCAAACTTTAAGCAAGCAAGGCCAAATACAGATTACAAACACATGTATCCATCGGGTGCTCCTCGGTGTGCCTAACGAGGGCTAGGATTTGCATAGAGCCGCCTCCTGTTCACGTGGACAAAGGAACCCACTAGAGGGAGACACAGGCCAGAAAATCCCTCGACTGTCGGAGTACTATGTCGGAGTACTAGCCGACTCATTGACTACAGAGAGGGAAGTAGAGAAAAGTCAAGCCGTTCAACAGGACTCTGCATCGTCCTAGCTTCGACTTGTACGTAGGCTTCATATCGGGCCTTCACACACTCTGCGTGTATTAGCTGGCTGTCTTGTCGAAATTCTGGCTGGCCCTTGCTATCTATATGTTTGTAGGAAAAGGGTGGTGGACTGAAATAAACTTTGCAAAAATAAAAATAAAAAAAATAACATGAGAAAAGAAATACAAATTAAAAAGAATAGATATTGTCAGTCTGCTGAAAAGCTGCCATTGCAGCAGCATATGCATTGTGCTGAAAAGGATGGAAGCATGGAAACACAGACCAAGAAACTGACACAAATCAAGAAAAACACAAACACACAGGGGTTAAATACCAGTTTATTGCAAAACAATAAAAAAAAAGGACTGCGAACAACTCAACGAGAAAGAACACAAGCAAACAACATTGCAAGCAAAAGACAGAAAAACCTTCTTGTCAAGTTTTTCATTTGAATCTGTTTTTTGAAAACTGCATAAGAAAGGGGTGCACCGGTCCTGGAGGTACTGCAATACCAGGTCGATGCGTGGAGTGGACAGAGCAAGCTCTTCTTCCATCTCCCTGTTCTAAAAATCCATTTAATATATGGTCCCCAGATAGGGGACGTATCAGATATTAAACTGATAAGAACAGATTTTTTTTTTTTTTTTTTTTTTTTTTTTTAAAGCCCGTAGCGTGTGAAACACACTCAAAAGACTTCACCCGGTGCATAAAAAAGTGCACACACACAAACGTGAGGAACACAAAAAGTGCACAGGGTGTGCGAACAAAGTGGTCTTCCCTCCGAAGAGGTAGGACCCAAACCTCGATCCCCCGGGGCGCAAGACTCCTGACAGGGATTTGAGGTACTCATGGTCTGTCTGGCCGGAACCAGACTGACCCCGTTCTTCAGGGGGACTGCCGAAACAGCCCCCACCGAGTACTAAGTGGGGCTCCCCCGAAGGGAGACCCCATGAGAGAGGGCGGACCAAGCCAAAAGGCCATATCCACCCCCTCCCAAGACTCAAGGTAGGGCCCGAGGACCCACACCCTACAAGTCGTGCAAAGTGAAAAAAAAGGTGATAGAAAGGTGACAAACCACAAAGAAAAGGCACACACAAACAAAAAGGTGGGGGAGGGGAAGTGGAGAGGTGAATTAGTGCCCTTGTGAAAATACAAAGGCAGGCCTTCCGGCCGGAATAAAAATTCCTCTGGTCGAAGCCAAAAGGCCTTGCCCAAGAGGCAGGTGCTTAAAAAAGTGTGCGTAGGTGCAGTGACCATGGTGCCGAAAAACTCAAGGCGAGCTGCCCCTCACCAGTGAGAATTAAGGCACCCCTGGGCTGCCACCCCAGGGGCACATACACTACGGGCTTTTTCTACCCCGGCCCAAAGGCCAGACCCAGCGTAGCCCTATCCTACCAGGAGGCATCAGAACTTTGGACAGCTTAGGGAGAACCTGCCTTCGACTGGGGACAAGCCTTTTGCAAGGCCAGATTCAACCCAGGAGGAAAGGCTCCCCCACCGCCACCGCCGTTCCTTACCAATCACATCCAGGAGCAGTACTAACTGGCCACGGAACCAATCCAGTTTTCTCGCTCCCTTCAAACTGGTAGGGGCGGACCCATTCAAATCAGAAGTCAACGGACCCATCCGGCTTTCTCTGACAGTGCCTACTTCCCGGTCCCCCAGTGACGTCTGGAGCGCCCCGGTTCATTTCAGCCCCTGCCGATACTAACCATCAGGGTCCATACCAACTGATAAGAACAGATTTTTTTTTTTTTTTTTTTTTTTTTTTTTTTACCTTCAGCATGAATCGCTAACTCCAATCTCTTCTACAGGAAACCGCCCAGAGACCAAGCTGCGTTCGTTACATCATTCAGGTAAGTGTTTTCTTATCAAAAAGTATAAAAGTCACATCAAAACATAATCAACTTTACAAACATCATATTCCCTCCACCAGAACCACCCTATCTCATCCTCCATCTCCCAAAGTTCCAAAAATTGTCAGCAGCCTCCACCCCCAACACCTTCCTGTCCCTTAATAAGACCAGATATAGTTTACTAACACACCAGTCATAGCAATCATCCTCTGCCAGGAGGAGGCTCCCCTTTCTGTATCCGCACCTTGCCTCCCACACGACTTCCTTCATGATGGCTGCACATATCCACCCTTTTTTCTTTACCTCAGCGCTTCCATGCACCAAGCCGTACAGACAGAGTTCAGGTGTCACATTCTCAAGCCCCAAAATGCTTTCCACCAAGCCCACCAACCTCCGCCACACATTTCTCACAAAGAAACATTCTAGAAACACATGTCTCACTGTTTCAGTGCCGCCACAGCCTTCCCTTACACACCTCTCACTTCTCACCAAATCTCTTGCCTTCAAGAAAGACATAGTAGGTAGACATTCCTGGAAGGACATCCACACTACTTCCTTTTGATGATTAGTTACGCCTTCCCATCCCAAATTTCTCCAACACTCCTCCACTTGCTTGTTTCTTAGGTCAGCAATATTTGTCACCACCTCCTCTCTCTTCAGCCACTTAACCAAACTGGCCTTCAGCACCGCTCTTGCTCCCAACTCATCTATGCGGTTAGACCTGTACCAGTTTTTTAGTTTTTCATAATAGGGTGGGGAGACCAGTGCCATTGGTCTGGACAGGTCCCGAGTCCCCCAACCCCACTTTACCACTGACCACCCCATCAGGTACCGCATAAAGCAGGCAGCCTTTCCTCCACCCACAAAAGCCTTGTAGTGTGCCATCCATATATGCAATCCTAAGAAAGACTCGATGTTCGGGAAGTTGTATCCCCCCAGTCTTGCTTCCTTTTGGACTACAGACCTTGCCACCCTTTCCATTTTGGAGCCCCAAAAAAAGATGAACAGTAGCCTTTCGATTTTCTGAAGCCATCTCTTGTTAAAAGGAAAAATCAAACCAAAGTAAAGTAACAACGGCAGGCAGACTGATTTTACAATTAAGGTTTTCCCAGTCAAAGATAACCTGCGCAGCTTCCAGAACTCCAATTTCCTAGATAGTTTCTCAACACACTTCGCTGCGTTCTCCTGATGGCATAGGCTCCTTTCAAACTGGATCCCCAGAACCTCAATAGACTCCACTTTCTTGAGTTTAGACGGTCCAAAGTCATAAAAACCGCTCAGGGTGCACACTGAGCTCTTCCCCCAATTAACGCGCATTCCAGCCATAGCACCGAACAATTGAAGCTGTAGTTCTGCCCTTGCTAAGTCCCTCTGTGTTTTACACAGAAGGACCACGTCATCCATATAGCACAGGGATTTTAGCTTTACTCCACTTCCTCCCGGAACAAAGAAACCTTCAAACGCTTTATCCTTTTGAATATGTCTTAGCAGAGGCTCCATAGTGCAAATAAAAAGCACTGGTGACAAAGGGCAGCCCTGTCTTACCCCCGAATTAACCTCGAAAGGTTCTGACAAGGTCCCATTAATCAGAATCCTACTATTTGCCCCTGCGTACAAACACTTCACCATTTTAATGAAGCTATCCGGAAAACCTAATTTGCCCAAAACTGAGAACATGAACCTATGAGATACCCGGTCATATGCTTTCTCAAGGTCTATGCCTGCTACTGCAAGGGGAAGGTTATTACACTGAGCGTAATATATCAAGTCTCTCAATATAACCAAATTGTCTCCTATCCTTCTCCCTGGGACGGCACACACTTGCCAGTCCCCTATCACCTTCCCCACCACCTCCTTCATGCGGTCCGCTAGGATTTTTGCTAGTATCTTGTAGTCAGCATTAAGTAATGTTATAGGCCGCCAGTTTTTAATGTCTTTGTTGTCTCCTTTTTTATAGATCAGTACAATGACCCCCTTCCTCATAGACACTGACAACCTCCCAGATTTCATACAGAAGTTCAACACGTCCACCAGGTGAGTTTTAAGAACCGACCAGAACCTTATATAAAACTCCACTGGGATCCCATCTCCTCCTGGTGTTTTGTTTCTTGCCATATTTTGTATTATTTTCTCCACCTCCGCCTCTCCTGCCTCTTCTATCAAGGGGGGGCCATCTTCCTTTTCCAGGCCTTCCGTAAGGATAGCACAATACTCCTCCACTTCTCCCATAGGAGCACCACAATCTCCACCGTACAGGTCTTCATAAAAGGCTCTCACCACTCTCCTCATTCTTTCTCCTCCGACTTCTTCTTGTCCGTCCATCATCTTCGTCATCCCTTTCTTGGGGCTATAGGCCTTCTTGAAGAAGAAGCGGGAGCATTTCTCATCCTCCTCCATGCATTGGATCTTTGCCCCAAAAACGATACTCCTACCTTTCTCTTTAATCATCCTCCTTCTTTCCTCTTGTACCTCTTTCAGCTCCTCTTCCACCTCCAGGCCCAGCCTTTTGCACTGGTACAAAAACTGCATTCTGGTCATCAACTTTCTTCCCAATTCACTTCTTTTTCTTGCCTTCTCCGCTCCGATTCTCTGAAAGAAGGAGGCCACACGTCCCTTGACCCAGTCCCACCACTCTAGTAGGTCTTCAAAAGACTGCTTTCTCCTTTCCAAGGACTGGAAAAAGATATCAAACTTTCTCACCACTTCTTCGTCGTCCAGCAATGAAAGGTTTAACTTCCAGACCCCCTTCCCAAACTCCACTCCCTCTTCCAACTTAACAGAACATAAGATCAAGGAATGGTCTGAAAATAAAGTAGGTCGAACCTCATATGCCTCCCCTTTCAAAAAACGTGATAATAACAAAAAATCAATTCGTGACCTCACTGTTCCCTTGTCCGAATGGTAAGTAAAACTCACATTGTTCCCCTCCACCTCCACCGCCACATCATGAAGACCAAAATCCATCACCAAATTATTTAAAATCTTTGAGGACGCATCCACCCCACCATCCACACTTGTCCCCTGCCGGTCCTCACACCTCCTCACACAATTTAAGTCACCAGCTATTATTGTTGGGACTCTCCCAGGTAAATACACCCCCAGGGTTTTCAGAAAAGCAATCCTCTCCCTTTTATCTGCCGGCGCATAGCAGTTGATTACTCTAAACTGCACATCCGCCCATTCAAGCATCACAATCAAACATCTGCCAGGGACCACCACCTCATGTGCCACAATTTTTATGTAAGGGTTTTTCACCACTACCCCAACTCCTTCACTCCTTGATGTACACGCAGGAGCCCACACTGAGGGTCCCCATGTCCAATCTTCCGCTGGTTCCCCCGTAATCCCGCATTCCTGCAGGCATAAAACATCCGCACGGCACTTATGAATCTCGTCAAACACAGCCATCCTCCTCATTTTAGATGAGATACTCCTCACATTTATAGACCCCACAATTAGAGCCATCAAAACAAAAAATATTGCAGCCATCATAAGAGTCATTAAAAGTTCATCCCACTCTCTTCCATACCAAGACCTCTTTGACTCTTCTGCCTTCTTCTTGGCACTGGGCTAGCGGATTCCTCTTCAGAACCCCTAGATTCGGGAGCTTCATCCACCGTGCCCTCCCCTCCGCTAGGCCAAGGCTTATCCACCCTTGCCCTCTTACTGGCAGAGGCAGGCGTCTCAGACGGCACAGGTGACTGATCCATCATCTGCCCACACTCTAGACTGCTCACACTCTCCAAATCTGAGACCTCCGTATCACTCTCAGACAATTGCCCGATCAGCACCTCCTGCAAAGAAACCTTCACCACGCTCCTCTTCTCCTCCTCCGAGCTGGCTTCATCCCTTCCTGGTGGGGCGTTGCCGGGCCGTCCACCACTCCCTGTATCTTGCACTTCTTCCTCCATCTTCGAGGGGCCAGCAGCTCCTCCACTATCTCCAGGGGCGACATGTTCACCCGGCATGGCTTCCGCGGTTGCAGAGCCGGCACTGCCCCCCACTATTCCACTATGCACAACAGTGGTATCAGTGTCATTTGCTCCTGCCGCATCATTCGCCTGCCCTCTGGGCGCAGCTTCCTCGGCCTGGGGCTCAGTCGGGGCACCGGCAGATCCCGCACCTTTATCGGCGGTCTCTTCGGCACTGTCCTTCCGAGCATCCCATCTTGGCCTCTGCTGCCTAAACCTCCTTTCCTTCGGCCCATATGAAAAGGTATCAGTCCCGTCTCTAGCTGCCTGATAGGCACCACACTGCCTTGCCAAATGGCCTGACTCTTTGCAAATGTCACATACCCTTCCAGCAGTACATTGCCTTGCCAAATGTCCAGGTTTCCCGCAAAACCGGCATTTCTGATCCTCCTCGCACTCTGTACTTGTGTGGCCATACCGCAAACATTTTCTGCAGTACCTAGGCTGCCCGGGGTAAAATAAAAAACCCCTCTCCCCCCCTATTGAGAAAACAGCCGGGGGCCTCTTAACTCCACCAATACAGTCAGGGTCTGTAATAAAGCGACCAACAAACCGGTATTTTCCAGACCAAATGTCATACTTATTCATTACCATTTCTCCCCCCCTCAAATCCTCACAATAGTTACTTAGAAAGGCTCTCACCAGGTTGACGTCAGCGTAGGGGTTATATAAATGGACTGTAATGATTTTCTCCTCCTGCATAAAGAGCGGGTGCACTCTGAATTTTCTCCCAATTACTCCGTCTTCAATCTTCTTGAACTCAGCATAAGCATTCCAACATACCTCGGTAGAGACAAAAGTGACGTCATAAATTTTCTGCTGCGGAAAGTCTTGTAAACACAAGATCTGTCTTACCCCTAGGCCTAGAACTCCAGTCAGCAAGTCAACGACCACTGTCCTCAAGGTGACGTCCTCTCCGTAATCTGGCCTCACCGTGAACCTCAGGGAATCCCTCATCCCACGAGCCGCCATCTTCTTCTTGTACCCAAAACAGGTACCAGCCGCCTCCTCAAGAGTAAATAAACCGAGGGCAGCCCCGCAAGGGGTGCCCCCGCACGCACTCTTTCGCCTCGGCCCTCCGCCCTCTCGCTGACTTCGAGTAGCGTCCTGCCCAATAGCAGCAGGGGGTGCACCCTAAGGAAACACCCCCAGGCCGAGCAGGACTGGTACTCTCAGAAACCCTCTGACTGGACCAAAGATCGCAGCCAAAAGGCCGAGAAGCGATAACCCAATTATCGTCTTTTCCGAGCGAGCGGCGTCCAGGGCGACGTCAATCGCTCGCAGAGATCTGCTGTCTGTCTCCCGTCTGTCTGGCTCCCTGCTGTTTGCCCAGAGCCACTAATCCTCAGACTTTCACACCTAGCTATGCCTGAGGCCTACTTCCTCCTTCCTATAGCCCATGGTCTAAACACGCCCAGACACCTGTCCATTTAGCACCTTCGGGGTCAAGGCCAGTTTGCTCGTCAATCCAAACTTTAAGCAAGCAAGGCCAAATACAGATTACAAACACATGTATCCATCGGGTGCTCCTCGGTGTGCCTAACGAGGGCTAGGATTTGCATAGAGCCGCCTCCTGTTCACGTGGACAAAGGAACCCACTAGAGGGAGACACAGGCCAGAAAATCCCTCGACTGTCGGAGTACTATGTCGGAGTACTAGCCGACTCATTGACTACAGAGAGGGAAGTAGAGAAAAGTCAAGCCGTTCAACAGGACTCTGCATCGTCCTAGCTTCGACTTGTACGTAGGCTTCATATCGGGCCTTCACACACTCTGCGTGTATTAGCTGGCTGTCTTGTCGAAATTCTGGCTGGCCCTTGCTATCTATATGTTTGTAGGAAAAGGGTGGTGGACTGAAATAAACTTTGCAAAAATAAAAATAAAAAAAATAACATGAGAAAAGAAATACAAATTAAAAAGAATAGATATTGTCAGTCTGCTGAAAAGCTGCCATTGCAGCAGCATATGCATTGTGCTGAAAAGGATGGAAGCATGGAAACACAGACCAAGAAACTGACACAAATCAAGAAAAACACAAACACACAGGGGTTAAATACCAGTTTATTGCAAAACAATAAAAAAAAAGGACTGCGAACAACTCAACGAGAAAGAACACAAGCAAACAACATTGCAAGCAAAAGACAGAAAAACCTTCTTGTCAAGTTTTTCATTTGAATCTGTTTTTTGAAAACTGCATAAGAAAGGGGTGCACCGGTCCTGGAGGTACTGCAATACCAGGTCGATGCGTGGAGTGGACAGAGCAAGCTCTTCTTCCATCTCCCTGTTCTAAAAATCCATTTAATATATGGTCCCCAGATAGGGGACGTATCAGATATTAAACTGATAAGAACAGATACTACACTTGATCTTAGCCAAAAGGCCGAGAAGCGATAACCCAATTATCGTCTTTTCCGAGCGAGCGGCGTCCAGGGCGACGTCAATCGCTCGCAGAGATCTGCTGTCTGTCTCCCGTCTGTCTGGCTCCCTGCTGTTTGCCCAGAGCCACTAATCCTCAGACTTTCACACCTAGCTATGCCTGAGGCCTACTTCCTCCTTCCTATAGCCCATGGTCTAAACACGCCCAGACACCTGTCCATTTAGCACCTTCGGGGTCAAGGCCAGTTTGCTCGTCAATCCAAACTTTAAGCAAGCAAGGCCAAATACAGATTACAAACACATGTATCCATCGGGTGCTCCTCGGTGTGCCTAACGAGGGCTAGGATTTGCATAGAGCCGCCTCCTGTTCACGTGGACAAAGGAACCCACTAGAGGGAGACACAGGCCAGAAAATCCCTCGACTGTCGGAGTACTATGTCGGAGTACTAGCCGACTCATTGACTACAGAGAGGGAAGTAGAGAAAAGTCAAGCCGTTCAACAGGACTCTGCATCGTCCTAGCTTCGACTTGTACGTAGGCTTCATATCGGGCCTTCACACACTCTGCGTGTATTAGCTGGCTGTCTTGTCGAAATTCTGGCTGGCCCTTGCTATCTATATGTTTGTAGGAAAAGGGTGGTGGACTGAAATAAACTTTGCAAAAATAAAAATAAAAAAAATAACATGAGAAAAGAAATACAAATTAAAAAGAATAGATATTGTCAGTCTGCTGAAAAGCTGCCATTGCAGCAGCATATGCATTGTGCTGAAAAGGATGGAAGCATGGAAACACAGACCAAGAAACTGACACAAATCAAGAAAAACACAAACACACAGGGGTTAAATACCAGTTTATTGCAAAACAATAAAAAAAAAGGACTGCGAACAACTCAACGAGAAAGAACACAAGCAAACAACATTGCAAGCAAAAGACAGAAAAACCTTCTTGTCAAGTTTTTCATTTGAATCTGTTTTTTGAAAACTGCATAAGAAAGGGGTGCACCGGTCCTGGAGGTACTGCAATACCAGGTCGATGCGTGGAGTGGACAGAGCAAGCTCTTCTTCCATCTCCCTGTTCTAAAAATCCATTTAATATATGGTCCCCAGATAGGGGACGTATCAGATATTAAACTGATAAGAACAGATTTTTTTTTTTTTTTTTTTTTTTTTTTTTTTTTTTTTTACCTTCAGCATGAATCGCTAACTCTAATCTCTTCTACAGGAAACCGCCCAGAGACCAAGCTGCGTTCGTTACATCATTCAGGTAAGTATTTTATTACAAAAAGTATAAAACCACGTCAAAAAAAAACACACAACATTACATATATTTTATCACAACAATCACTTACTTTAACCTCCACCTCCCAAAATTCCAAAATGTGTCCGCCACCTCCACCCCCAACACCTTCCTATCCCTTAACACAACATGATACAACTTACACATACACCATTCATAACAGTCTTCTTCCGTAAGGAGGAGAGTCCTCTTTCTGTACCCACACCTCGCCTCCCATACAACTTCTTTCATTATTGCTGCCATAATCCATCCTTTCCTTTTCTCATCTGATCCTCCATCCACCAATCCATACAAGCATAATTCTTGCGTTGCATTTTGGACTCTCAAAACATTTTTAACAAAACCAACCAGCCTCCTCCACACATTTTTAAAGAAAAAACACTCAAGAAAGATATGTCTTACACTTTCTATCCCTCCACAATGTTCCCTCACACACTTTTCACTCCTCGTCAAATCTCTGGATTTTAAGAAAACCATGGTCAACAAGCATTCCTGGAAAGACATCCAAACCACTTCCTTTTGCTTATTCGTAACACCTTCTTCTTTCATATTTTTCCAGGCTTCCTCTGCCTGTTTGGGTCTTAAATCCAAAATATTTGATACTGTCTCTCCCTTTCTCAACCAGCTGACCACTTTTGTTTTAATTACCGCATCACCTCCTAAACTGCCCATCTGATTGTTTTCATACCAATCCTTCAGTTTTGAATAATAGGTTGGGGGGACCAGGGCCACTGGCTTTGTCAAGTCTCGGGTTCCCCAACCCCACTTGACCACAAACCATCCCATCAAATATTTCATAAAGCACCCAACCTTCCCGCCACCCACAAAGGCCTTATAGTGGGTTAGCCAAGCATGTGTCCCCAGAAAGATCTCAGCATTAGGGAAATTATATCCCCCAAATCTCATCTCCTTCTGCACCACTACCCTCGCCACTCTCTCCATCTTGGCCCCCCAAAAGAAGGTGAACAACATCCTTGTTATCTTCTGCACCCATCTTTTGTTAAAGGGGAATATGACACCAAAGTATAACAGAAGAGGTAAGCAGACTGCCTTTACAATCAAAGTCTTCCCAGTCAGTGTTAGTCTTCTCATCCTCCATAGGTCCAGTTTCTTGGATATTTTCCCAGCGCATTTAACCGCATTTTCCTGGTTCTTCAAATTTCGCTCAAAGTGTATCCCCAAGACTTCAATTGTTTTCACATTCTTTATCTTGGACGACCTGATCTCTTCCAGTCCACTTAGAGTGCACACCGCGCTTTTCTTCCAATTTACCCTCATCCCTGCCATTGCTCCAAAAAGCTGAAGTTGTAATTCTGCTCTTAATACATCCCTTTGGGTTCTGCACAGGAAGACCACGTCATCCATATACGCCATTGACTTTAGCACTCCTCCATCCCCTCCAGGCACGAAAAATCCTCTAAACGCTTTGTCCTCCTGTACATGTCGAAGCAAAGGCTCCATCACACAAATAAAAAGGACAGGGGAGAGGGGACAACCCTGTCTCACCCCAGATCTCACGTCAAAGGATTCAGAAAGGAAGCCATTTACCAGTACTCTGCTGCTTGCGCCAGAATACAGGCATTTAACCAACCTTATAAATTCTTCCGGAAATCCCATTTTCTTCAGCACTATGAACATGTAGTTATGCGAAACCCTGTCATAGGCCTTCTCCAGGTCTATCCCTGCCGCAGCCAGGGGCAGGTTATTGCATTGTGCGTAGTATATAAGGTCCCTTAGAAGTATCAGGTTGTCTCCAATTCTCCTATTCGGAACTGCACACACCTGCCAATCCCCGATTACCTGTCCAATCACTTCCTTCATCCGATTTGCTAGGATTTTTGCCAGTATTTTGTAGTCCACGTTTAATAGGGATATTGGCCTCCAATTCCTGATATCCCTCTCCTCCCCTTTTTTGTAAATGAGGACTATAACTCCTTTTCTCATAGATGTTGTCATCTCTCCTAATCTCATACAAGTTCTCATCACGTCCATCAAATCTTCCTTCAATAAGGACCAAAATTTGGCATAAAACTCCACTGGGATACCATCCTCCCCTGGCGTCTTATTCCTTGCCATACTTTTTATTGTCCTTTCCACTTCTTCCTCACCGACCTCCTCTGCAAGCACCTGACCATCTTCCTTGTCCAGTTCTTCTGGGAACATGTTGCAATACTCTTCCACCTCCTCCTCTGCAGCTCCTTCTTCCCTATCATATAGGGCTTCATAAAAGGTCTTCACGACTCCTCTCATCCTTAATCCGTTCACTTCCTCCTCCCCATCCAACATCGTCCTCATGATCTTCTTCGGACTGAAGGCCTTTTTAAAGAAGAAGCGCGAACATTTTTCACCTTCCTCCATCTCCTGTACTTTGGCCCGAAAGATTATGCCTTTCCCTCTCTCCTTTATTAGTTGTCTCCTTTCCTCCTGCACCTCCTTTAGTTCCTCCTCCACCTCCAACCCCAACCTCTTACATTTGTATAAGAAGTGGAGTCTTCCCAAAACTCTTTTCTCGTCCTCCCTCCTTCCTCTTGCTCTTTCACTTCCCACCTTTTTAAAAAAGGAGGCTACTTGTATTTTGGCCCAATCCCACCACTCCAACACATTAGCAAAATCCCGCCGTTTTCTCTTCAAAGTCTGAAAGAGGGAACTGAACCTTCTACATACTTCCTCATCTTCCAGTAAGGAACAGTTCATTTTCCAAATCCCACCACCTATTTCCACCCCCACGTCAAATCTCACAGCACACAAGATTAAGGAATGATCAGAAAAAATCATAGGTTGGACCTCATAGGCCTCTCCCCTCAAAAAACGTGACAAAAAAATAAAATCTATGCGAGATCTTACCGTTCCCTTATCTGAATTATATGTAAACAAAATTTTCTTGCCCTCCACCTCCTCCGCCACATCATGTAACCCAAAGTCTGTCACTAGGTCGTTAAGCATTTTGGAAGAGGCATCCATCCCTCCATCCACACCTGCCCCCTGCCGGTCAACATTCCTCCTAATACAGTTCATATCACCTATCAATATGGTTGGAATTCTCCCAGGTAAGTACATTCTCACCGTGTCAAAAAACTCCATTCTGTCTTTCTTTTCTGCAGGTGCATATCCATTTATCAACCGTACATGTTGGTCCATCCAATCAAGCGTCACCACCTGTAATCGACCTGGGACAATGATTTCATTCGCTATTATTTTGAGGTAAGGGTTCCTCACCACCACCCCAATCCCCTCACTTCTAGTATCGCACACTGGCGCCCACGCAGAAGGGCCCCATGACCAATCTGACGCCAGGTCACTCAAATTGCCACACTCCTGCAAACATATTAAGTCAGCCTTACACTTATTGATCTCGTCAAATACAGCCACTCTTCTTACTTTCGCAGCCACACTTCGGACATTAATAGACCCTACAATAAGAGCCATAAATAAGAAAATAAATGCAGCCATAAAGAAAATTTTCAAAAGTTCCCTTTGCCTCCATCTGAGCTCCCATGGCTCATCAGCTTCCTCCTTGGGGCAGGTGAGTCAGCGGATTCCTCCTCCGACGCCTGATCTTCCATCTCCTCACTCCAAACTTTCTCAGATCTGCCTCTCTTAACAGCAGCTGCAACCGGCACATCAGAGATGTCCGTGTCCTCGTCCTGATTCTGAGCGCACTCCAGGCTGCTCACGCTTTCCAGTTCCTCCTCTTCGTCCGGCTCACTATCTGACAGCTGCCCTAGCAGTGCCTCTGGAGAGAAAGAGATACCGAGCTCCGACAACTCCTTCTCCGTGACCCGGCCAGCTCCGCCCCCTCCCGCCGGGGGTACTGAAAACTGACCGTCCACCGCTCCTTCCACCCTTCCTCCTCCCCCTCCGGGGGAACTTGAAACCCCGCCAGCCTTCTTGCGGTCGCCATCTTCTTCCGTACCGGCATCCGCAGCATTTGGGTAGCCCCCACTTTCCGCCGATACGGCAGTGTCAGCGGCGGCACTTACTCCCGCTGCTTCCTCTGCCATCCTCTCCGGCGCAGCATCACTAGTCTGACGTGCGGGCGGGTCACCAGAGGGATCCACATCTTTACTTGCAGACACTCCAGCACTCTCCTCCCGCACACCACCCGACTTCTGCTGTCTCTCCCGTCTTTCTTTAGGGTTTCCTGCCCGACCAAAGTCCGGGTTATACCACTCCCTGGCGGCATAATAAGCCCCACACTGTTTTGCCAAGTGTCCTGCTGTCTTGCAAATGTCACAGACTCTTCCTGCCGTGCAGTCCCTGGCAACATGTCCCACCTTCCCACAAAACCGACATTTCTGCTCCATGTCACACTCTTGATTTGTATGGCCATACATGAGGCACTTCCTACAATACCTCGGCTGCCCCGGGTAAAATAAAAAGCCCCTCTCACCTCCAATGGAAAAAACAGCAGGGGGTCTTTTTACACCTCCTACACAGTCCTTATCTGTAATAAACCTCCCCACAAATCTGTACTTCCCAGACCATATTCCGAATTTATTCATAACTCGGTCCCCACCTCTCAAATCCTCACAATAATTAGCCAGGAATGCCTTAACCAAGTTTATATCCGCAAATGGATTGTAAAGATGCACTGTTATCACCTTTTCCTCCTGCATGAACAGGGGCTGGACCGAAAACTTCCTCCCAATCGGATCTTGTGCCAATTTCTTGAATCCCTCATATGTATTCCAGCAAACCTCCGAGGAAACAAAGGTGACATCGTATAAGCGTTGTTGTGGAAAATCTTGCAGACACAAAATCTGTCTTACCGTCAATCCCAGCTTTCCCGTGAGTAGATCCACGACCACCGTCCTCAACGTCACATCGTCCGCAAAATCCGGTAACACCGTGAATCGCAACGAATCCCTCATTCCGCGGGCCGCCATCTTTTTCTTGTACCAAAAAGGTACCAACCGCCTCCAAAAGCCAAAAAGAGAAAAAACCGAGGGCAACCCCGCAAGGGGTGCCCCCGAACACACTCCTTCGCCTCGACCCGCCGCCCTCTCGTTACTCTCTCAGACAGCGTCCTGCCCAATAGCAGCAGGGGGTGTACCCGCAGGAAACACCCCCAGGCCGAGCAGGACTGGTGTCTTCAAGAAACCCCTCGGATGCAATCAAGATCGCAGCCAAAAGGCCGAGAAGCGATAACCCAATTATCGTCTTTTCCGAGCGAGCGGCGTCCAGGGCGACGTCAATCGCTCGCAGAGATCTGCTGTCTGTCTCCCGTCTGTCTGGCTCCCTGCTGTTTGCCCAGAGCCACTAATCCTCAGACTTTCACACCTAGCTATGCCTGAGGCCTACTTCCTCCTTCCTATAGCCCATGGTCTAAACACGCCCAGACACCTGTCCATTTAGCACCTTCGGGGTCAAGGCCAGTTTGCTCGTCAATCCAAACTTTAAGCAAGCAAGGCCAAATACAGATTACAAACACATGTATCCATCGGGTGCTCCTCGGTGTGCCTAACGAGGGCTAGGATTTGCATAGAGCCGCCTCCTGTTCACGTGGACAAAGGAACCCACTAGAGGGAGACACAGGCCAGAAAATCCCTCGACTGTCGGAGTACTATGTCGGAGTACTAGCCGACTCATTGACTACAGAGAGGGAAGTAGAGAAAAGTCAAGCCGTTCAACAGGACTCTGCATCGTCCTAGCTTCGACTTGTACGTAGGCTTCATATCGGGCCTTCACACACTCTGCGTGTATTAGCTGGCTGTCTTGTCGAAATTCTGGCTGGCCCTTGCTATCTATATGTTTGTAGGAAAAGGGTGGTGGACTGAAATAAACTTTGCAAAAATAAAAATAAAAAAAATAACATGAGAAAAGAAATACAAATTAAAAAGAATAGATATTGTCAGTCTGCTGAAAAGCTGCCATTGCAGCAGCATATGCATTGTGCTGAAAAGGATGGAAGCATGGAAACACAGACCAAGAAACTGACACAAATCAAGAAAAACACAAACACACAGGGGTTAAATACCAGTTTATTGCAAAACAATAAAAAAAAAGGACTGCGAACAACTCAACGAGAAAGAACACAAGCAAACAACATTGCAAGCAAAAGACAGAAAAACCTTCTTGTCAAGTTTTTCATTTGAATCTGTTTTTTGAAAACTGCATAAGAAAGGGGTGCACCGGTCCTGGAGGTACTGCAATACCAGGTCGATGCGTGGAGTGGACAGAGCAAGCTCTTCTTCCATCTCCCTGTTCTAAAAATCCATTTAATATATGGTCCCCAGATAGGGGACGTATCAGATATTAAACTGATAAGAACAGATACTACACTTGATCTTAGCCAAAAGGCCGAGAAGCGATAACCCAATTATCGTCTTTTCCGAGCGAGCGGCGTCCAGGGCGACGTCAATCGCTCGCAGAGATCTGCTGTCTGTCTCCCGTCTGTCTGGCTCCCTGCTGTTTGCCCAGAGCCACTAATCCTCAGACTTTCACACCTAGCTATGCCTGAGGCCTACTTCCTCCTTCCTATAGCCCATGGTCTAAACACGCCCAGACACCTGTCCATTTAGCACCTTCGGGGTCAAGGCCAGTTTGCTCGTCAATCCAAACTTTAAGCAAGCAAGGCCAAATACAGATTACAAACACATGTATCCATCGGGTGCTCCTCGGTGTGCCTAACGAGGGCTAGGATTTGCATAGAGCCGCCTCCTGTTCACGTGGACAAAGGAACCCACTAGAGGGAGACACAGGCCAGAAAATCCCTCGACTGTCGGAGTACTATGTCGGAGTACTAGCCGACTCATTGACTACAGAGAGGGAAGTAGAGAAAAGTCAAGCCGTTCAACAGGACTCTGCATCGTCCTAGCTTCGACTTGTACGTAGGCTTCATATCGGGCCTTCACACACTCTGCGTGTATTAGCTGGCTGTCTTGTCGAAATTCTGGCTGGCCCTTGCTATCTATATGTTTGTAGGAAAAGGGTGGTGGACTGAAATAAACTTTGCAAAAATAAAAATAAAAAAAATAACATGAGAAAAGAAATACAAATTAAAAAGAATAGATATTGTCAGTCTGCTGAAAAGCTGCCATTGCAGCAGCATATGCATTGTGCTGAAAAGGATGGAAGCATGGAAACACAGACCAAGAAACTGACACAAATCAAGAAAAACACAAACACACAGGGGTTAAATACCAGTTTATTGCAAAACAATAAAAAAAAAGGACTGCGAACAACTCAACGAGAAAGAACACAAGCAAACAACATTGCAAGCAAAAGACAGAAAAACCTTCTTGTCAAGTTTTTCATTTGAATCTGTTTTTTGAAAACTGCATAAGAAAGGGGTGCACCGGTCCTGGAGGTACTGCAATACCAGGTCGATGCGTGGAGTGGACAGAGCAAGCTCTTCTTCCATCTCCCTGTTCTAAAAATCCATTTAATATATGGTCCCCAGATAGGGGACGTATCAGATATTAAACTGATAAGAACAGATTTTTTTTTTTTTTTTTTTTTTTTTTTTTTTTTTTTTTTACCTTCAGCATGAATCGCTAACTCTAATCTCTCCTACAGGTAACTGCCCAGAGATCAAGCTGCGTTCTTTACATCATTTAGGTAAGTATTTTTATTAGAAAAGGTACAAAAAAACTCCATAGCATCACATCATATCCTAACACCACACTCTATAACACCTTATTTCAACCGCCACCTCCCAAAATTCCAAAAATTATCCGCAACCTCCACCCCCAACACCTCTCTGTCCCTTAGCAACACATAATATAATTTACTTAAACACCATTCCTGACACTCTTCCTCTGACATCATAAGGTTTCCCCTCCTTAATCCACATCTTGCCTCCCACACCACCTCCCTTACGATAGCTGCAAAGACCCATCCTTTCCTTCTCACATCTGGTCCATCATCTGTCAAACCATACAGGCATAATTCAGGCGTTACTTTAATTCCTAATACTTTCTCCACAAAGTCTGCCAACCTCCTCCACACTTCTTGGACAAAGAAACATTGCAGAAAGACATGTCTCACAGTCTCCACACCTCCACACCCTTCTCTAATGCACCTCTCACTCCTCACCAGATCTCTGGCTTTCAAGAAGGTCATTGTCATCAAACACTCATGGAATGCCATCCATGTAATCTCCTTTTGTCTATTGTTTACCCCCTCCAACCTCATGTTCTTCCAACATTCTTCCGCTTGTTTAGGTCTTAAATCAGCAATGTTTGATACGATCTCCTCCTTCCTTAACCATTTAATCAAGCTATTTTTGTCCACTGCTCCCCTTCCCAGGGTCGCCAGGAGTTTTGATTCGTACCAGGCCTTCAATTTTGCATAGTAGGGTGGGGGAAATAAGGCCATGGGACGTGTCAGGTCTCGGACCCCCCATCCCCACTTCACCACAAGCCACCCCATCAAATATCGCATGAAACACATAGCTTTCCCACCACCTATAAAGGCCTTGTAGTGAGCCAACCATACATGCATCCCCAGAAAGGTTTCAACATCCGGGAAGTTATACCCTCCATACCTCACTTCCTTCACCACCACCACTCTTGCCACCCTCTCCATCTTGGCACCCCAAAAAAAGACGAACAGGAGTCTGGTCACCTTCTGGATCCACCTTTTGTTAAACGGAAAAATTAACCCAAAATAAAGTAACAAAGGCAGGCACACAGCCTTAGCAATCAGCGTCTTCCCTGTCAAGGTTAACCTTCTTAGTTTCCACATCTCCAACTTCTTAGCAATCCTCCCTACACATCTTTCAGCATTTTTCTGATTCTGTAGGTTTCGCTCAAAGTGAACCCCCAGGACCTCCATAGTTCCTACTGACTTTATCCTGGCTGATTTTACCTCACCTAGGCCACTCAAAGTACAGACCGCACTTTTGTTCCAATTTACCCGCATCCCTGCCACACATCCGAAAAGCTGCAGATGTAGTTCGACTCTTCCCAGATCTCTCTCCGTTTTGCATAAGAAAACCACATCGTCCATGTAGCACAGGGATTTCAGTTTTTCTCCATCTCCACCTGGCACAAAGAAGCCGCTGAAAGCCTTGTCCCTCTGCACGTGCCTCAAAAGTGGTTCCATAACGCAGATGAATAGAATAGGGGACAGGGGGCAACCCTGCCGCACCCCAGATCTCACATCAAAAGGGCTCGACAGGATCCCATTCACCAGGACCCTGCTGGTACTCCCAGCGTACAAACACCTCACGAGCTTAATAAAGTCCTCCGGAAAACCCAACTTCCTCAACACTTGGAACATAAACCTATGAGAGACTCTGTCATAGGCTTTTTCCAAATCTATCCCCGCTATAGCCAGGGGTAGATTATTGCCTTGCGCATAATAAATTAGGTCTCTTAATACCATCAAGTTGTCCCCGATCCTTCTTCCAGGGATGGCACACACCTGCCAATCCCCTATCACTTTCCCGATCAGTTCCTTCATCCTGTTAGCCAAAATCTTCGCCAATATTTTATAATCTGCGTTTAGCAGAGTAATCGGCCGCCAATTCTTGATGTCCTTTTCGTCCCCTTTCTTGTAAATAAGCGTGATCACTCCCCTCTTCATCGACTCGCTCATCTTTCCAGACCTCATGCAGCACCGAAGTACATCCACTAGATGAGTTTTGAGAACATGCCAGAACCTAAGATAGAATTCTATTGGAATCCCATCCTCTCCTGGGGTCTTGTTTCTCTCCATACTTTTTGCCACTTTCTCGACTTCCGCCTCCCCTACCTCCTCCGCCAAACCAGCACCCTCTTCTTCCTTCAGGCTTTGCAGAACCTCGCAGTATTCCTCCACTTCTTCCTCCGTTGCGTCAACCTCTCCTCCATACAAATCCTCATAGAAGGTCTTCACCACGCTTCTCATCCTTTCACCTCCTACTTCCTCTTGTCCGTCCAACATCCGCAACATCATTTTCCTGGATCCAAAGGCTTTTTTAAAAAAGAACCTCGAGCACTTTTCGTCCTCTTCCATATTCTTCACCTTGGCCCTGAAAACGATGCCTTTACCTTTCTCCTTTATCCTCCTTCTCCTCTCCTCCTGCACTTCCTTTAGTTCCTCCTCCACTTCCAAGCCCCATCTCTTACACTGATATAAGAAATGTAGTCTTTCCAGCAACCTTCTTTCTTCCTCTCTCTGTTTTTTCGCTTTCTCTGCACCCGCTCTTTTGAAAAAGGCGGCCACTTGCTTCTTGACCCAATCCCACCATTCCAGCAAGTCTTTAAAGTTTTTCTTTCCTTCTTCCAAGGTTTGAAAGAAGGAGACGAACTTCGCAGAGATATCTTCCTCCTCCAAAAGGGTGGTGTTTAGCTTCCACACCCCCCTCCCAACCTCCATTTCCTCCTCCAACTTAAAAAAACCCAAAATTAAAGAGTGGTCTGAAAATAAAACTGGCTGTACCTCATAACCCTCCACCTTAACAGAACTTGATATCAAGAAAAAATCAATACGAGACCTTACTGTACCTTTATCTGACAGGTAAGTAAATGTTAAGTCTTCCCCCTCCACCTCCTTTGCCACATCACACAAACTAAAATCTGCCACCATCTCATTTAAAATTTTGGATGAAATGTCCATCCCACCATCCATGCCAGTCCCTTCTCGGTCCTCACACCTCCTGACGCAATTCAGGTCACCTGCCACCACAGTTGGAGCTCTCCCAGGTAAGGACAGTTTAAGGGTATTTAGGAACTCCACCCTCTCTCTCTTTCCAGCAGGAGCATAGCAATTGAACAATCTCACTTCCTGACCCATCCATTCCAGCATCACTATCTGCAATCGCCCGGGGACAATCACTTCATGTGACTTAATCTTAACATATGGATTTTTCACCACCACACCTACTCCCTCGCTTCTTGTTTCACATGCTAATGCCCACACAGAGGGTCCACATGTCCAATCTGCAGATGGATCTCTCATCACACCACATTCCTGCAGGCATACAACATCTGCCTTGCATTTTTCAATTTCTTCCAGCACGGCCATTCTCCTCCCTTGCGATACCACACTTCTCACATTAATCGACCCAATTACTAGAGCCATCAAGAAATAATACAGAACAACCATCATCATATAAATTAAATGTTCATCCCTTCTTCCTCTGCCGTACACTTCTTGCTCTTCAGCCTTCTCCGTGTAACCGGAGAGCTAGCGGACTCCTCCTCGGAATCCCTATCAAAGGGCACGCCCCCTCCCTCCCCTCCAGCCCGGGACCGCTCCGACCTGGGTCTTTTGCTGGCCGCAGTGACAGGGGTATCAGACATCTCCGGAAAGTCATCCATTCTCTGGGCATCCTCGAGGCTACTCACACTTTCCAACTCTTCATCGGCTTCAGATTCACTGACGGACAGCTCCCCTAGCAGATCTGTAGGAGAAAACGGGACTCTCACTCTGACCTCCTCCTCCTCCGGTATTTGCGTAGCTCCGCCCACTCCCGAGGGGGAGCCTTGCAACTGCTCGCCGTCCCGCTCTGTTCCTCTCCCTTCCACATCCTTCGGGGTACTAGAAACCCCGCCACCAACTCCACCGCCGCCATCTTCTCCCTGCACGACATCCGCAGCTTTAGAGCCGGCGCCACCACCAACCACTTCACTAACAGTAGCGGCGGGGTCACCATCCACTCCCGCCGCATCATCTGCCTGCTTCTTCCCGGGTACAGCATCCTCAGCCGGCTGCGCCGGAGGATCGCCTGAGGGTCCCGCCTGTTCATCGGCGGCCGCCCCCGCACTCTCCCCCCACACACCACTTGCCGGCTTCCGCTGCCTATCTCTTCTTTCCTTCGGCTCTTCCGCCGGTGTAGCCTTCTTGGAGCCCCAACCTTTAGCGGTATAATACACCCCGCACTGCTTAGCCATGTGTCCTGCCGTTTTGCAGATATCGCACACCCTAGCCTCCATACACTCCCTGGCAATATGCCCAGGTTTCCCACAGAATCGGCATTTTGCATCATACTCACAGTCTGTGCTAGTATGTCCATAAGACAGACACTTCCTACAATAACGGGGTTGTCCTGGGTAGAACAAGAATCCCCTCTCTCCCCCTATAGAAAACACAGCAGGGGGTCTCTTAACTCCTCCAATGCAATCAGGGTCTGTCTTAAAGCGCCCTATGAATCTATACTTCCCTGACCATATCCCAAACTTGTTCATTATCCTCTCACCTCCCCTCAAGTCATCGCAGTAATTGGCCAAAAAAGCTTTCACCATGTCCACATCCGCAAACGGATTGTAAAGATGCACCGTAATCACCTTCTCCTCCTGCATGAACAGTGGCAATACCGAAAAATTCTTCCCCACATCACCATCCGCCACCGCTTTAAAGCCTTCAAAAGTATTCCAGCAGACCTCGGGAGATACAAACGTAACATCATAAATCCCCTGCTGGGGGAAATCTTGTAAGCACATAATCTGCCTTACCCTTAGTCCTAAGACTCCGGTGAGCAAGTCCACTACGACTGTCCTCAGATTCACCTCCTCCGAGCATCCTGGCCGCACCATAAAGCGTAGCGAATCCCTCAATCCACGGGCCGCCATTTTCCCAGCACCTTAAAACAGGCACTAGTCGCCTCAAAACCGAGGGACACCCCGCAAGGGGGCCCTCGACTGCTCTCTCAACAAGATCACACGCAGATACTACACTGGATCTTTGCCAAAAGGCCGAGAAGCGATAACCCAATTATCGTCTTTTCCGAGCGAGCGGCGTCCAGGGCGACGTCAATCGCTCGCAGAGATCTGCTGTCTGTCTCCCGTCTGTCTGGCTCCCTGCTGTTTGCCCAGAGCCACTAATCCTCAGACTTTCACACCTAGCTATGCCTGAGGCCTACTTCCTCCTTCCTATAGCCCATGGTCTAAACACGCCCAGACACCTGTCCATTTAGCACCTTCGGGGTCAAGGCCAGTTTGCTCGTCAATCCAAACTTTAAGCAAGCAAGGCCAAATACAGATTACAAACACATGTATCCATCGGGTGCTCCTCGGTGTGCCTAACGAGGGCTAGGATTTGCATAGAGCCGCCTCCTGTTCACGTGGACAAAGGAACCCACTAGAGGGAGACACAGGCCAGAAAATCCCTCGACTGTCGGAGTACTATGTCGGAGTACTAGCCGACTCATTGACTACAGAGAGGGAAGTAGAGAAAAGTCAAGCCGTTCAACAGGACTCTGCATCGTCCTAGCTTCGACTTGTACGTAGGCTTCATATCGGGCCTTCACACACTCTGCGTGTATTAGCTGGCTGTCTTGTCGAAATTCTGGCTGGCCCTTGCTATCTATATGTTTGTAGGAAAAGGGTGGTGGACTGAAATAAACTTTGCAAAAATAAAAATAAAAAAAATAACATGAGAAAAGAAATACAAATTAAAAAGAATAGATATTGTCAGTCTGCTGAAAAGCTGCCATTGCAGCAGCATATGCATTGTGCTGAAAAGGATGGAAGCATGGAAACACAGACCAAGAAACTGACACAAATCAAGAAAAACACAAACACACAGGGGTTAAATACCAGTTTATTGCAAAACAATAAAAAAAAAGGACTGCGAACAACTCAACGAGAAAGAACACAAGCAAACAACATTGCAAGCAAAAGACAGAAAAACCTTCTTGTCAAGTTTTTCATTTGAATCTGTTTTTTGAAAACTGCATAAGAAAGGGGTGCACCGGTCCTGGAGGTACTGCAATACCAGGTCGATGCGTGGAGTGGACAGAGCAAGCTCTTCTTCCATCTCCCTGTTCTAAAAATCCATTTAATATATGGTCCCCAGATAGGGGACGTATCAGATATTAAACTGATAAGAACAGATTTTTTTTTTAATTCTTTTATTTAAAAGTAACAAGTAAAAAACATACAAAACATTCCATACATAAGAAAAAAACAACAAAATTACAATCCAAATTTCATGCATGAGAAATCCAACAAAATTACAAACAAAGAATTCATACATAAAAAATCCAACAAAAATTACAAACCAAAATCCAAAAGATATGTACAATACAAAACATATTCCACCCCCTCATGAAGAATACAAAGTTTATTAATCACACACCCAAAAACCCTCCCCAGAGACACCTCCCTCCCACTACCCCTCCCACAAATTTAAATGTTCACGAATAGGCAAAATATCAAGAAGAAAAACCATATATACAAAAATTCCCACATCCACCCACAAATTACAAAATAACACTATCCCTCCACCCTATCCCTACACAAACAACAAAATCCTATTCTATCCCTCCGCGCTGTCCCTTCATGTCCACTATATTTATCTGAAAAGAGAAAAAACAAAGATCATTATTGCATAAAAGAAAAAAACATTTAGGAAAACCAATGTTTCCATTCCTGCAACTTCCAGATGTTTCTGGCTTTGACCTCTCCACATTTCCTATAGTCGGAATATGCATAACTGTAAATTCTTCCACGGACCATGGCCACACACTCCTTAATTTTAATGGCTTCTTGCCTAAAAACCAGGATATTCCTAACATCCCATAAGCATTCTTTCACACAATTTACTATTACCCATAACACTCTTTCCTCATCCTTCCCCAAACTATATAACCCATACAAAATCATTTCGTACGACATTTTCTCCACACCTGTTAAACCCTTAATCATCCTTTCCATTCTCTTCCATATTTTCCTTGCAAACACACATTCCCAAAAAATATGCACTACTCTTTCAATCCTGCCACACCCCACTCTTGGACACACCTCACTATCCACCAATCTTCTCCTTCTTTGAAATTCTCTTGTTGGCAAACAGCCATGTACACTCATCCATGCAACATCTTTTTGTTTGTTATCCAAACCCTTATAAGCCACATTTTTCCATACTTTTTCACACATCACACCACTTAAATCCCCAATCATCTCCAACTCTTCCCTCCCTTCCAAGATTTTCATCACCTTCTTACTCTCACACCAAATTTCTCGCGTAACTTCATGCACACCATACCTACGCATACATCTCTCAACCCTCATATAGAACCACGGGGCATTAAAGCAAACTGGCACTCTCAAATCCACCTTACATAACTTAAACTTCCGCAACACACTTCCCCCTGCATATCTCACCATACACCCTGTCACATTCTCTTTTCCACTCAATTTCACACACATACTCACATATTTTATCACCAGAAATTTTTCAATATTCACAAGGCCTTTCCCACCATTCGCCACGCTCTTCACAACTTTCTCTCTTCGCAATTTTTCCATCTTTGAAGACCAGAAAAAGACAAAACACACTCTTATAATTTGTTTTAAAACCCTATCTGGAGCTGGAAAAACATAATATAAAAATAACAAAATAGGCAACAGAACAGATCTAATAATTAGAGCCTTCCCCTCTAAAGTTAAGGTCCTCAAGGACCAAAATTGGACTTTTTTCTTCACTCTTTCCAAAACATCCTGCCAACTTTCTCTCCCATACAAATCCCCACCAAACTTGACACCCAAAATCTTCACACTTCCCTTACATAACTTCCAACCACTTTGTTCAAAATCTCTCCATTCCCCAAACACCTTACACTCACTTTTCCCCATATTTACACTAAATCCACTTGCCATACAAAAACAATCAATCAACAATTTTACTCTTCTCAAACCCGCCAAACTACTACACACCACTGTTACATCATCCATATACCCAATTACCTTTAAATTCCTCCCACCACTTCCAGGCACCTCTATTCCTTTAACACATTTATCTTTAACCAACATCCTTAGCAATGGCTCAATCACACAAACAAAAAGTACCGGTGACAAAGGACAACCTTGTCTCACACCAGATTTAATACTTACTTCCTCCGTTAACCACCCATTCACCAACACCTTACTTACCATCCCCCTATATAAACACTTAATCCACCCAATCACTCTCCCAGGCACCCCCATTCTTTCCAATACCTTGAACATAAAATCATGCGATACTCTATCATACGCCTTCTCAAAATCCACAGCCAGAACAGCCACCTCCTGCTTTCTTTCCTTACATAACCATAATACATCTCTCAAACTCACCAAACTTTCAACAATCGATCTTCCCGGCACCGCACACACCTGTTCTTCCCCAACTAATTTCTCAACTACAGCACGCAATCTATTTGCTAACACTTTGGCAATAATTTTATAATCCGTGTTCAGCAAAGAAATAGGCCTCCAATTTTTCAAGTCTCTTTTATCCCCTTTTTTATATAGTAAAACAATCACGCTCTCTAACATTGAACCAGACACCCTCCCATCAACTAACACTTTCTTAACCACCTCCCATACATACTCTCCAATCACATCCCAAAATGCACAATAAAAATCAACCGGCAATCCATCACTCCCAGGTGTTTTCCCTTTCTTCATGCTCTTCATGCACTCATCCACCTCCTCCTTCCTCACATCCTCACCTAATATTTCTTTATCCTCCACATCCAAACACTCCTCCACCTGTTCCAAAACCTCACTTTCAATTCTCCCATCCCTTCTTTTTTCAGTAAACAAATCCGTATAAAACTTACGGACCTCTTTACATAATTTTTTATTTCCACTCACTGCACACCTATCCTCATCCAATACTTCAGACATTTCCACTTTTCCACCATACACTTTTTTAAAGAAAAAACTCGTACATTTCTCATCCTGTTCTTTCACCACCACTCTTGCCTGTGACACAATTTCTCTTCCCCTTCGTTCCAAAAACCCTCTCAGTTTTTCTCTTGCTTCCACTAATTCATTCCCAACATTCTCCCCCCACTCTCTCAAATCTTCCAAATACCTCAACCTCTTTTGCCACCATTCATACATCATTCGTTCCTTTCCCGCCAGCTCACATCCTTTTTTAATAAAGAAAACTTTCGTTCTAACTTTCACCCACTCCCACCACTCAATTACGCTCTTAAAATCATTCCTCCTTCTCTTAAGCTTCTCAAACATAACAACATACTCGTTCCGCACCTCCTCATTATTCAACAACTCCACATTCAACTTCCATACCCCTTTACCATACGTTACCTCAGATTTCATACTTACGACACATTCAATCCGACCATGGTCCGTGAAAGCCTCCCGCTGAACAGCAAAGGATCCAGTATCTAAATTTTTTGATACAAGAAAAAAATCAATCCTGGATTGAATACGCCCATTATCCCTAAAATAAGTATAACCACCACCAACCCCTACATCCCTTAACCCAAATATCCGCAGAACCTCCCCCAACTCCTTCCCCGATTTATCCAACCCACCACCACTACCCCCAACTCCACCCCCACCCCTATCCCCTACACGCAAAATACAATTAAAATCACCCAGAATCATGGTAGGATCCCGACCACCCAAAAATAATTTTAATTTACAAAAAAGCTCCACCCTCTCCTTTTTTTCAGTAGGAGCATAAACACAAAATAACTTAAAAACAGTACCCCCATACTCCAAAAACACCAAAAGGCACCTCCCAACCTCCACCTCCACTTTCCTCAAAATTTTAATTTTATGATTTTTGAACAGGATCCCCACTCCACTGTTCTTCCTCCGGTCCAGGGACCACACCGACTCCCCGTGGGTCCATTTGGCAGTATTAGGCTCCTCCCTCATGTTGCAGTCCTGCAAACAAAAAATGTCAGACTTGTATCCGGCCAAGATTTTAAAAACGGCTGCTCTCCTATATGCTGACCCAATACTTCTGACATTAAGAGAGGAGATTCTTAACTGCATTAATCAAAAAGTTAAGAAGGGATCACATTCCTGTCATTTACCCCTTTTGGCAGATTTCCCCCTAGCCCTTCCTCTTGAACTAGACCTTGACCTGGGCCCCTCCTCTGGGTTAACACCAGACATCCCGGGTAACTCCTCCTCCGTCCTTCCCTGCTTCCCCCTGGGGCCAGAACTGTTGAAACCCATCACCTCCTGCAGGTTAGCAACTAGACCAGTGCTTATGTAGGAGGTGGCCTGCGAGGAATCAGACTCAATCGCCGCCTCTGAGTCCACCGAAGCCACAGAGTCCGAATAGGTGCCTATATCCCGGGAGGGAGACATAGATCTTGCCGTCTCTATTTTGCGCTTCAAAGAAGCCTGCCCGATCTCCATATCCTCGGCGCTACTTTCTTCCTCCGCCTCATCCCCCTCCGCCAAAAGGTGTCCAGGGACATCCCCCTCCACCAAAGGAGGAGGGGTCCCTTCAACCTTACCAGTTTCAACAGGGGAGGGACCTGACTCACCCTCCGCAGGCAGGCGAGAATCATCTCGCGCTCCCCCATCCTCAGGTAGCCGTACGGCCCCTTCATTGGAGGTTCCCATACTCACCGGGCCGGCTTCTTCAGCAACATCGGCGTAAGACAGTGTCCTCTTACCTGCGCCCTTCTCAGCTTCTTCCTGCCTTGAAGCACCGGCCGATTTGGCTTCCGAAACCTTAGGACACTGTCTAGCCAGATGTGCGTTACTCCCACAGATATGGCACCTTTTTCCCACCGGACACTCACCTGCTCCGTGGCCCGTTTTAAAACAATTCCGGCACACCTGCCCACTTTCACACTGGTCTTTTGTATGGCCGAAGGAAAAACAATTCCTGCAGAAGGATGGCTGCCCAGGGTAAAAAAGGTAGCCGCGGTTGCTCCCAATAGAGAAGGACTGAGGGGGATGCCGCACACCGCCTGTCCCAGAAGCATCCTTCCTCAGTACCACCCAGAATCTCCGATGCCCATTAAAGGTGCCCAGGACATTGGTCATCTTGGAGCCGGCGGAAACCGACTCACAATAGTGCAAGAGGAAGGCCCGAATTTCCTCATCCCTTACAAAAGGGTTAAACATATGTACCGTGAGGGGTACCCGTGTTCTTGTCTCACTAGACAGGAATGTGATCCCTTCCAGAATCTCCTCTCCTTCCTTCTCGCCCTTCCGCAACAAACATGTTTGCAGGTCTTCCTTTTTCCAGAAAGTAACATCATACAATCCAGTGCTAGGGAAACACTGCATGCAAAAAATGCTTTCTCTCGCCATGCCCAAAAAGTCTTCAATCAACTCCTTCTGAATGAAGTACAGACCGACATCACTACGCCTAGGCTCGGCAACGACCAGCCTCAAAGTATTTGGTGCGTTAGGAGCACCCGCCATCACTCCTGCCCGCCAATCCCACCGCCAACCATAGAGGATGGTAGGGAAAGGTGATCGCTCTCGTGCACTTCCGGTGGCGTCCCCCCCAATAGCAGCATGGGGTGCACCCGAAGGAAACACCCCAAGGCCGAGAGGGACTGGCACCGGTCGTTACCTAAAGGCCCAGACCAAGACAGAAAAGACTGCACTTGATCTGAGCCAAAAGGCCGAGAAGCGATAACCCAATTATCGTCTTTTCCGAGCGAGCGGCGTCCAGGGCGACGTCAATCGCTCGCAGAGATCTGCTGTCTGTCTCCCGTCTGTCTGGCTCCCTGCTGTTTGCCCAGAGCCACTAATCCTCAGACTTTCACACCTAGCTATGCCTGAGGCCTACTTCCTCCTTCCTATAGCCCATGGTCTAAACACGCCCAGACACCTGTCCATTTAGCACCTTCGGGGTCAAGGCCAGTTTGCTCGTCAATCCAAACTTTAAGCAAGCAAGGCCAAATACAGATTACAAACACATGTATCCATCGGGTGCTCCTCGGTGTGCCTAACGAGGGCTAGGATTTGCATAGAGCCGCCTCCTGTTCACGTGGACAAAGGAACCCACTAGAGGGAGACACAGGCCAGAAAATCCCTCGACTGTCGGAGTACTATGTCGGAGTACTAGCCGACTCATTGACTACAGAGAGGGAAGTAGAGAAAAGTCAAGCCGTTCAACAGGACTCTGCATCGTCCTAGCTTCGACTTGTACGTAGGCTTCATATCGGGCCTTCACACACTCTGCGTGTATTAGCTGGCTGTCTTGTCGAAATTCTGGCTGGCCCTTGCTATCTATATGTTTGTAGGAAAAGGGTGGTGGACTGAAATAAACTTTGCAAAAATAAAAATAAAAAAAATAACATGAGAAAAGAAATACAAATTAAAAAGAATAGATATTGTCAGTCTGCTGAAAAGCTGCCATTGCAGCAGCATATGCATTGTGCTGAAAAGGATGGAAGCATGGAAACACAGACCAAGAAACTGACACAAATCAAGAAAAACACAAACACACAGGGGTTAAATACCAGTTTATTGCAAAACAATAAAAAAAAAGGACTGCGAACAACTCAACGAGAAAGAACACAAGCAAACAACATTGCAAGCAAAAGACAGAAAAACCTTCTTGTCAAGTTTTTCATTTGAATCTGTTTTTTGAAAACTGCATAAGAAAGGGGTGCACCGGTCCTGGAGGTACTGCAATACCAGGTCGATGCGTGGAGTGGACAGAGCAAGCTCTTCTTCCATCTCCCTGTTCTAAAAATCCATTTAATATATGGTCCCCAGATAGGGGACGTATCAGATATTAAACTGATAAGAACAGATTTTTTTTTTTTTTTTTTTTTTTTTTTTTTTTTTTTTTTTTACCACTCAGTCATCCGAAAAACCATATAACCAAGTCTTTTTCAGGTCGTAAAACCATCAAAAAAAGTTTGATTTTAGAAAACATCATTGTGGTAATTAAAACACAATTCTGTTCCACAGTTTAATATTCCACTTCCTAACAGCGTTTCGTCTTCCTAAAATTTTAATATCTCTCAAATAATACACATGTATTAAACTAATGCCATATCTAATACATTGTTCTATACTAATTTGTTCTCTTTTGGAAATCAAAATGCATCTGCAAAACCATAAAGCTTCCTTAAAACAATTTATCGCTAGCCACACAAAATCAAAATTCTCAGGTTTAACATCTTTACATAGCCCATACAAAACCACCTCAGAATTTAACATCTTGATCCCACCGAACCATTTCAGCATAATACTAACCCGATCCCAAACCTCTTTAGCAAAAGGGCATTCAAAAATCACGTGTTTAGCACTTTCTTCTTCCCAACAATTATTACGTGGGCAAAAACTATTATTTACGAGTCTTCGACCATATTGGAATTTTCTCGTAGCAAGACATTCTCTTACCACTCCCCATGCTAAATCTTTTTGTTTATTTGATAATTTTTTATAATTTACATTATCCCAGATTTTCCCTACTATTTGATATGTAAAATTTGCAATCGGTGTCAAACCCTCTTTCCTTTCAATCTCTACCAATATTTTCCTGTGATTAATTAGGCAATCTAGCCCCAAATCTTCTATTTTATACTCTACTATGGTTTTTCCCAAAACAGCATAGTGCTTTGGGGGTATAAAACTATAAGGTCTATTTAGAAATAGTTTAAGAAAAGAATATTTATTCAAAAAATAACCGGCTCCATATAAAAAGGAGTGCCACAAGAAACCTTCTTTGGACAACACTAGATTTAGGTAGAAAGAAAAATACTTAACCTTCAAGAAACGGGTTAGGTCAATCATCCCTTTACCCCCCTTTTTTTTACTTTTGCATAATTCTGTTCTTTTAATTTTGTCCATTTTAGACCCCCATAGGAAATGAAAGCACGATTTTATAATTTGTTTCATTACAAATCCATCATTCAGATAAATCATTGCTAAATAAAGTAAGATAGGAGTAATTATTTGTTTTATAACTAATATTTTACCCTCTAAAGAAAGATCTCTTAGGCTCCAGAAAGTTAGTTTCTTTTTGACCCTCTCCAAGAGTTCCACCCAACTTTTATGACCATTGTTATTCACATCAAAAATAACCCCCAAAATTTTAATCTCGCTTGTAATTTTTAACTTTATATCGGACACACTCGCCCATTCTCCTATTAGTAGAACTTCCGATTTTTTAATATTTATTTTGAAGCCTGATGCAGTCCCAAAAGTTTCTGCCTCAGACAAAATGTTTTTTAGTGAGACGGTGTCCCCACAAAAGCAAGAAACATCGTCCATATATGCTAATACTTTTAATGGGTCTTTTGTACCTGGAATATTCACTCCTTTAATAATTTTATTTTCCTCAATTGCGCAAAGAAGAGGTTCTAGAGCGCAAATAAAAAGAATCGGGGAGAGGGGACAACCTTGTTTTACCCCACTCTCCAGATTCACATCTCCAGTAAGAAAACCGTTCACTAGGATTCTATTTATACACCCCGTATAAGCAGCCTTAATCCAATTTATTAACTCAAGGGGAAAACACATTTTAGTCAAAACATCAAACAAGAACTCATAAGATACCCTATCAAAGGCTTTCTCAAAATCTAAAGAAATAATCGCAAGTCTACTTTTCCTTTCTTTAGTTAACCATATTACATCCCGGGTTATTGCCAGATTTGTGGTTATATTCCTTTTTGGGATTGCACAGCTCTGGTGTGGGCCGATTACTTTCCCAATTACAGTACGCATTCTATTGGCAATCAATTTAGTAAAAATTTTGTAATCTGTATTGAGTAATGTTATCGGGCGCCAATTTGCAAGGTCCTCCCTATCACCTTTTTTAAATATCAATGTTACAATTCCTTTTCCCCAGGATTCTGGAGTTTTCAGACAGAGTGTTGTATTGACTATTAATTCTATAAATTCTTCTTTTATAACTTCCCAAAAAGACAGATAAAAGTCAATGGGAAGACCGTCTTCTCCAGGAGTTTTACCCTTTTTAAAACTTTTAATTATTCCTAACACCTCTTCACTTTTTATTTCTCTTTTAGACCACTCTTTTTCTTCGTTTGATAAGGAAGTTTTAATCTTGCTCAAATAAAATTTCTTGACTGAATTATCAATTTTCTTAGATGAAAAAAGGTTTTGATAAAAAAGTCTGGTAGTTTCTAACATATCCTCCATTCTATCTGAACCATTTAGTCTATCTATATGATCCTTTCTTCCTACTATCTTTTTGAAAAAAAAATTAGTGCACTGTTCATCCTTCTCTAATTTCTCTACTCTAGCCTGAAAAATAATGTTTTTCCCTCTCTCTTCTAACTGACTTTTAATTTCATTTTTAATCCTTGCAATTTCCTCTTCTTCTACTAAACCTTCCTTCTGTAATAATAGCCAAGTGTTTAGTTTCATATTTAATTCTTTATATATAGTTCTTCTAGCCTCAGCTTTCTCTTTCCCTTTTCTTATAAAAAATTTTTTTGTTTTAGTTTTCATTTCATCCCACCAGGCATCTATCTTTTGGTTATTCCTCTTCTTTTTCCAATATTTATATTTGGCTATATATTCTTTTTGAATTAACTCATCTTCTAATAACTCTGTATTTAATTTCCAGTATGATTTTTGGGAAATATTTTTATTTAATAATTCTCCTTCCACACTTAATATTTTATGATCCGAAAAAATATTTTCGAGGATATTACATTGATTTATTTTTACTTTATCAGAAATAAAAAAGTAATCGATTCGGGAACTATTTTCTTTATTGCTCCAAGTAAAACTATTTTCTCCCTTCCCTACTGTTTTCCAAGCATCATTCAGTTTTAAATCCTCAATTATTTTTTTTAAATTTATTGCAGAATAATCTTTTTTGGATTCTTTACTGATTTTCTCCCTTCTTTCACCAGGCCAAATACAATTAAAATCACCTCCTAAAATAACTGGTTTTTCACCTAATAAAAAAAATTTTAAACAATGAAAATTTTCCTTTCTTACTTTCTCATCCGCGGCCGCATAAACATTTATGCACTTAAATAAAAAACCAAACAACTCAAGCTCAACCATCAGGATTCTTCCAGGAATTATTTCTGTGATCTCTTTAACACATATGTCTCTGTTTTTTATCATAATTCCTACTCCTGTACATTTGTTTTCATTTGATCCTGACCACACTGACTCACCATTCTTCCATTCATTTTTTAAATTATTGTAATTCAACCTATAATCAAAGCCGCATTCCTGTAAAAAAAGAATATCGTGATCAAAACTATCAACAAACTCATAGAAAGATGCTCTCTTAAACTTATTCTTAAACCCCCTAATATTCAGGGAGGCAATTTTAAATTGTATACCCATTCGTTAATTTTCCCTTTTTTTTAAACCAACATTTTTTACTGGGTCTTCCTCAAAGGCATGGGTGAATCAATCAATCCCCCAGGCACTTCATCGATCCTGTCGTCAATTGTCAAAGGCGACAAGACTTCCTGCCCGTCAGGAATCCCCGTCTCATCCAAATTACTCTCAGGACTCTCCATTACTTCCAGCACTTGGAAAGTATTCTGAGCTTCAAATTTTTTTAAACTTTCTGTTATAGCGTCTAAACTGTCCATTTCGTTGGAAGCAGTCTTGCTACCTTCTTTCTCCTGCTCCTCAATTACCTCAGCCTGAATTTCTTCTTCCGAGATTTCAGGCAGTTCTCTCTTTTTTGTTTTCTTCTTTTTTGATTTCTTTTCCTCTTCTTTTTCCTTTGGGATCTCTTCCCCAGGCCTTTTTTTTGAAACCGACATATCCATTCCTTCCTCCTTTTTTTTTTCGGCATCAAATTCTGGGTCAGGGATCCAGGTCTCCCCCACTTTTTTAAATCCTGTTTTTATCAATACCTTAACCACCTCCTCAGGGGTGTTTTTACGAATGTCCACAAAAGTGTCTGGTTCTTCCTCCTTCCTCTCTCCAGATGTTCCTTCACTTTTCCTCTCTCCAGATGTTCCTTCCCCAGCCCCCTTATGTGGACAATCCTTTTCCTCATGTGCTGGGGATCTACACGTTTTGCATGCTTTGCGTTTGTCGCAAGAGCCAAACGTATGTCCGAATGTTTTACATCCTTTACAATAATCCGGCATCCCGTTATAAAATAGGAAGCCTCTATTCTTTCCAAAGGCAATGAGGGGAGGCGGTCTCATAAACCCCCCATATGACCCCGGATTTGCTTTAAATGACACTAGAAATTTTCTTTTGCCATTCCAAATTTTGAACTCATTGGTAACGAGTCCAGTAAAGGTCACAGATTCACAAAAATATTCCAAATAGTTGGCAATTTCCTCAGTTGATACATGAGGGTTGTACATGTGTACAACAATTTGCCTTCTCTGGTGTCCAAAAAGAGGCACAATGCGGATCCCTTCCAATCTCTCCACAACTTGTGGAGAGAGGCATTTCGCATAAATCCTCTCACAATCTCCTAAACTATAGAAAGTTACATCATATACTCCTCTTCTTTCGAAGTTTTGGAGGCATTTGATGTCTTTCAAATTAATTCCTAAGGTTTTTACCAGGATCTCCGAGACAAGATAGCCAAGCTGGATTCTGGCCCTCCAGTTGTCCTCGATCTGGAAACGGATGGTATCCCGGATGAAATCTTCCAATCCCGAAAATCCAGATTCTGTCATGATGACACGGAAAAAAAACTTCAGGAACCAGAAGAAAACCGCAGCCGATTGCTGAGAAACTCCTCCACGAAGAAATCCGAATCCAAATTTGAATATCAGATCTGTACGATCGCAACTCTGTTAGCTTTAAGCAGCGCTGTGCCCAATAGCAGCAAGGACCAGACCGGAGAACCGGAACAAGTCAACAAGGCCAAGCACAGCTGGTGCCTTCAGCAAACCTTTCGTTTCAGACACTTGGTCTTAGCCAAAAGGCCGAGAAGCGATAACCCAATTATCGTCTTTTCCGAGCGAGCGGCGTCCAGGGCGACGTCAATCGCTCGCAGAGATCTGCTGTCTGTCTCCCGTCTGTCTGGCTCCCTGCTGTTTGCCCAGAGCCACTAATCCTCAGACTTTCACACCTAGCTATGCCTGAGGCCTACTTCCTCCTTCCTATAGCCCATGGTCTAAACACGCCCAGACACCTGTCCATTTAGCACCTTCGGGGTCAAGGCCAGTTTGCTCGTCAATCCAAACTTTAAGCAAGCAAGGCCAAATACAGATTACAAACACATGTATCCATCGGGTGCTCCTCGGTGTGCCTAACGAGGGCTAGGATTTGCATAGAGCCGCCTCCTGTTCACGTGGACAAAGGAACCCACTAGAGGGAGACACAGGCCAGAAAATCCCTCGACTGTCGGAGTACTATGTCGGAGTACTAGCCGACTCATTGACTACAGAGAGGGAAGTAGAGAAAAGTCAAGCCGTTCAACAGGACTCTGCATCGTCCTAGCTTCGACTTGTACGTAGGCTTCATATCGGGCCTTCACACACTCTGCGTGTATTAGCTGGCTGTCTTGTCGAAATTCTGGCTGGCCCTTGCTATCTATATGTTTGTAGGAAAAGGGTGGTGGACTGAAATAAACTTTGCAAAAATAAAAATAAAAAAAATAACATGAGAAAAGAAATACAAATTAAAAAGAATAGATATTGTCAGTCTGCTGAAAAGCTGCCATTGCAGCAGCATATGCATTGTGCTGAAAAGGATGGAAGCATGGAAACACAGACCAAGAAACTGACACAAATCAAGAAAAACACAAACACACAGGGGTTAAATACCAGTTTATTGCAAAACAATAAAAAAAAAGGACTGCGAACAACTCAACGAGAAAGAACACAAGCAAACAACATTGCAAGCAAAAGACAGAAAAACCTTCTTGTCAAGTTTTTCATTTGAATCTGTTTTTTGAAAACTGCATAAGAAAGGGGTGCACCGGTCCTGGAGGTACTGCAATACCAGGTCGATGCGTGGAGTGGACAGAGCAAGCTCTTCTTCCATCTCCCTATTCTAAAAATCCATTTAATATATGGTCCCCAGATAGGGGACGTATCAGATATTAAACTGATAAGAACAGATCCTACACTTGATCTTAGCCAAAAGGCCGAGAAGCGATAACCCAATTATCGTCTTTTCCGAGCGAGCGGCGTCCAGGGCGACGTCAATCGCTCGCAGAGATCTGCTGTCTGTCTCCCGTCTGTCTGGCTCCCTGCTGTTTGCCCAGAGCCACTAATCCTCAGACTTTCACACCTAGCTATGCCTGAGGCCTACTTCCTCCTTCCTATAGCCCATGGTCTAAACACGCCCAGACACCTGTCCATTTAGCACCTTCGGGGTCAAGGCCAGTTTGCTCGTCAATCCAAACTTTAAGCAAGCAAGGCCAAATACAGATTACAAACACATGTATCCATCGGGTGCTCCTCGGTGTGCCTAACGAGGGCTAGGATTTGCATAGAGCCGCCTCCTGTTCACGTGGACAAAGGAACCCACTAGAGGGAGACACAGGCCAGAAAATCCCTCGACTGTCGGAGTACTATGTCGGAGTACTAGCCGACTCATTGACTACAGAGAGGGAAGTAGAGAAAAGTCAAGCCGTTCAACAGGACTCTGCATCGTCCTAGCTTCGACTTGTACGTAGGCTTCATATCGGGCCTTCACACACTCTGCGTGTATTAGCTGGCTGTCTTGTCGAAATTCTGGCTGGCCCTTGCTATCTATATGTTTGTAGGAAAAGGGTGGTGGACTGAAATAAACTTTGCAAAAATAAAAATAAAAAAAATAACATGAGAAAAGAAATACAAATTAAAAAGAATAGATATTGTCAGTCTGCTGAAAAGCTGCCATTGCAGCAGCATATGCATTGTGCTGAAAAGGATGGAAGCATGGAAACACAGACCAAGAAACTGACACAAATCAAGAAAAACACAAACACACAGGGGTTAAATACCAGTTTATTGCAAAACAATAAAAAAAAAGGACTGCGAACAACTCAACGAGAAAGAACACAAGCAAACAACATTGCAAGCAAAAGACAGAAAAACCTTCTTGTCAAGTTTTTCATTTGAATCTGTTTTTTGAAAACTGCATAAGAAAGGGGTGCACCGGTCCTGGAGGTACTGCAATACCAGGTCGATGCGTGGAGTGGACAGAGCAAGCTCTTCTTCCATCTCCCTGTTCTAAAAATCCATTTAATATATGGTCCCCAGATAGGGGACGTATCAGATATTAAACTGATAAGAACAGATACTACACTTGATCTTAGCCAAAAGGCCGAGAAGCGATAACCCAATTATCGTCTTTTCCGAGCGAGCGGCGTCCAGGGCGACGTCAATCGCTCGCAGAGATCTGCTGTCTGTCTCCCGTCTGTCTGGCTCCCTGCTGTTTGCCCAGAGCCACTAATCCTCAGACTTTCACACCTAGCTATGCCTGAGGCCTACTTCCTCCTTCCTATAGCCCATGGTCTAAACACGCCCAGACACCTGTCCATTTAGCACCTTCGGGGTCAAGGCCAGTTTGCTCGTCAATCCAAACTTTAAGCAAGCAAGGCCAAATACAGATTACAAACACATGTATCCATCGGGTGCTCCTCGGTGTGCCTAACGAGGGCTAGGATTTGCATAGAGCCGCCTCCTGTTCACGTGGACAAAGGAACCCACTAGAGGGAGACACAGGCCAGAAAATCCCTCGACTGTCGGAGTACTATGTCGGAGTACTAGCCGACTCATTGACTACAGAGAGGGAAGTAGAGAAAAGTCAAGCCGTTCAACAGGACTCTGCATCGTCCTAGCTTCGACTTGTACGTAGGCTTCATATCGGGCCTTCACACACTCTGCGTGTATTAGCTGGCTGTCTTGTCGAAATTCTGGCTGGCCCTTGCTATCTATATGTTTGTAGGAAAAGGGTGGTGGACTGAAATAAACTTTGCAAAAATAAAAATAAAAAAAATAACATGAGAAAAGAAATACAAATTAAAAAGAATAGATATTGTCAGTCTGCTGAAAAGCTGCCATTGCAGCAGCATATGCATTGTGCTGAAAAGGATGGAAGCATGGAAACACAGACCAAGAAACTGACACAAATCAAGAAAAACACAAACACACAGGGGTTAAATACCAGTTTATTGCAAAACAATAAAAAAAAAGGACTGCGAACAACTCAACGAGAAAGAACACAAGCAAACAACATTGCAAGCAAAAGACAGAAAAACCTTCTTGTCAAGTTTTTCATTTGAATCTGTTTTTTGAAAACTGCATAAGAAAGGGGTGCACCGGTCCTGGAGGTACTGCAATACCAGGTCGATGCGTGGAGTGGACAGAGCAAGCTCTTCTTCCATCTCCCTGTTCTAAAAATCCATTTAATATATGGTCCCCAGATAGGGGACGTATCAGATATTAAACTGATAAGAACAGATTTTTTTTTTTTTTTTTTTTTTTTTTTTTTTTTTTACCTTCAGCATGAATCGCTAACTCTAATCTCTCCTACAGGTAACTGCCCAGAGATCAAGCTGCGTTCTTTACATCATTTAGGTAAGTATTTTTATTAGAAAAGGTACAAAAAAACTCCATAGCATCACATCATATCCTAACACCACACTCTATAACACCTTATTTCAACCGCCACCTCCCAAAATTCCAAAAATTATCCGCAACCTCCACCCCCAACACCTCTCTGTCCCTTAGCAACACATAATATAATTTACTTAAACACCATTCCTGACACTCTTCCTCTGACATCATAAGGTTTCCCCTCCTTAATCCACATCTTGCCTCCCACACCACCTCCCTTACGATAGCTGCAAAGACCCATCCTTTCCTTCTCACATCTGGTCCATCATCTGTCAAACCATACAGGCATAATTCAGGCGTTACTTTAATTCCTAATACTTTCTCCACAAAGTCTGCCAACCTCCTCCACACTTCTTGGACAAAGAAACATTGCAGAAAGACATGTCTCACAGTCTCCACACCTCCACACCCTTCTCTAATGCACCTCTCACTCCTCACCAGATCTCTGGCTTTCAAGAAGGTCATTGTCATCAAACACTCATGGAATGCCATCCATGTAATCTCCTTTTGTCTATTGTTTACCCCCTCCAACCTCATGTTCTTCCAACATTCTTCCGCTTGTTTAGGTCTTAAATCAGCAATGTTTGATACGATCTCCTCCTTCCTTAACCATTTAATCAAGCTATTTTTGTCCACTGCTCCCCTTCCCAGGGTCGCCAGGAGTTTTGATTCGTACCAGGCCTTCAATTTTGCATAGTAGGGTGGGGGAAATAAGGCCATGGGACGTGTCAGGTCTCGGACCCCCCATCCCCACTTCACCACAAGCCACCCCATCAAATATCGCATGAAACACATAGCTTTCCCACCACCTATAAAGGCCTTGTAGTGAGCCAACCATACATGCATCCCCAGAAAGGTTTCAACATCCGGGAAGTTATACCCTCCATACCTCATTTCCTTCACCACCACCACTCTTGCCACCCTCTCCATCTTGGCACCCCAAAAAAAGACGAACAGGAGTCTGGTCACCTTCTGGATCCACTTTTTGTTAAACGGAAAAATTAACCCAAAATAAAGTAACAAAGGCAGGCACACAGCCTTAGCAATCAGCGTCTTCCCTGTCAAGGTTAACCTTCTTAGTTTCCACATCTCCAACTTCTTAGCAATCCTCCCTACACATCTTTCAGCATTTTTCTGATTCTGTAGGTTTCGCTCAAAGTGAACCCCCAGGACCTCCATAGTTCCTACTGACTTTATCCTGGCTGATTTTACCTCACCTAGGCCACTCAAGGTACAGACCGCACTTTTGTTCCAATTTACCCGCATCCCTGCCACACATCCGAAAAGCTGCAGATGTAGTTCGACTCTTCCCAGATCTCTTTCCGTTTTGCATAAGAAAACCACATCGTCCATGTAGCACAGGGATTTCAGTTTTTCTCCATCTCCACCTGGCACAAAGAAGCCGCTGAAAGCCTTGTCCCTCTGCACGTGCCTCAAAAGTGGTTCCATAACGCAGATGAATAGAATAGGGGACAGGGGGCAACCCTGCCGCACCCCAGATCTCACATCAAAAGGGCTCGACAGGATCCCATTCACCAGGACCCTGCTGGTACTCCCAGCGTACAAACACCTCACGAGCTTAATAAAGTCCTCCGGAAAACCCAACTTCCTCAACACTTGGAACATAAACCTATGAGAGACTCTGTCATAGGCTTTTTCCAAATCTATCCCCGCTATAGCCAGGGGTAGATTATTGCCTTGCGCATAATAAATTAGGTCCCTTAATACCATCAAGTTGTCCCCGATCCTTCTTCCAGGGATGGCACACACCTGCCAATCCCCTATCACTTTCCCGATCAGTTCCTTCATCCTGTTAGCCAAAATCTTCGCCAATATTTTATAATCTGCGTTTAGCAGAGTAATCGGCCGCCAATTCTTGATGTCCTTTTCGTCCCCTTTCTTGTAAATAAGCGTGATCACTCCCCTCTTCATCGACTCGCTCATCTTTCCAGACCTCATGCAGCACCGAAGTACATCCACTAGATGAGTTTTGAGAACATGCCAGAACCTAAGATAGAATTCTATTGGAATCCCATCCTCTCCTGGGGTCTTGTTTCTCTCCATACTTTTTGCCACTTTCTCGACTTCCGCCTCCCCTACCTCCTCCGCCAAACCAGCACCCTCTTCTTCCTTCAGGCTTTGCAGAACCTCGCAGTATTCCTCCACTTCTTCCTCCGTTGCGTCAACCTCTCCTCCATACAAATCCTCATAGAAGGTCTTCACCACGCTTCTCATCCTTTCACCTCCTACTTCCTCTTGTCCGTCCAACATCCGCAACATCATTTTCCTGGATCCAAAGGCTTTTTTAAAAAAGAACCTCGAGCACTTTTCGTCCTCTTCCATATTCTTCACCTTGGCCCTGAAAACGATGCCTTTACCTTTCTCCTTTATCCTCCTTCTCCTCTCCTCCTGCACTTCCTTTAGTTCCTCCTCCACTTCCAAGCCCCATCTCTTACACTGATATAAGAAATGTAGTCTTTCCAGCAACCTTCTTTCTTCCTCTCTCTGTTTTTTCGCTTTCTCTGCACCCGCTCTTTTGAAAAAGGCGGCCACTTGCTTCTTGACCCAATCCCACCATTCCAGCAAGTCTTTAAAGTTTTTCTTTCTTTCTTCCAAGGTTTGAAAGAAGGGGACGAACTTCGCAGAGATATCTTCCTCCTCCAAAAGGGTGGTGTTTAGCTTCCACACCCCCCTCCCAACCTCCATTTCCTCCTCCAACTTAAAAAAACCCAAAATTAAAGAGTGGTCTGAAAATAAAACTGGCTGTACCTCATAACCCTCCACCTTAACAGAACTTGATATCAAGAAAAAATCAATACGAGACCTTACTGTACCTTTATCTGACAGGTAAGTAAATGTTAAGTCTTCCCCCTCCACCTCCTTTGCCACATCACACAAACTAAAATCTGCCACCATCTCATTTAAAATTTTGGATGAAATGTCCATCCCACCATCCATGCCAGTCCCTTCTCGGTCCTCACACCTCCTGACGCAATTCAGGTCACCTGCCACCACAGTTGGAGCTCTCCCAGGTAAGGACAGTTTAAGGGTATTTAGGAACTCCACCCTCTCTCTCTTTCCAGCAGGAGCATAGCAATTGAACAATCTCACTTTCTGACCCATCCATTCCAGCATCACTATCTGCAATCGCCCGGGGACAATCACTTCATGTGACTTAATCTTAACATATGGATTTTTCACCACCACACCTACTCCCTCGCTTCTTGTTTCACATGCTAATGCCCACACAGAGGGTCCACATGTCCAATCTGCAGATGGATCTCTCATCACACCACATTCCTGCAGGCATACAACATCTGCCTTGCATTTTTCAATTTCTTCCAGCACGGCCATTCTCCTCCCTTGCGATACCACACTTCTCACATTAATCGACCCAATTACTAGAGCCATCAATAAATAATACAGAACAACCATCATCATATAAATTAAATGTTCATCCCTTCTTCCTCTGCCGTACACTTCTTGCTCTTCAGCCTTCTCCGTGTAACCGGAGAGCTAGCGGACTCCTCCTCGGAATCCCTATCAAAGGGCACGCCCCCTCCCTCCCCTCCAGCCCGGGACCGCTCCGACCTGGGTCTTTTGCTGGCCGCAGTGACAGGGGTATCAGACATCTCCGGAAAGTCATCCATTCTCTGGGCATCCTCGAGGCTACTCACACTTTCCAACTCTTCATCGGCTTCAGATTCACTGACGGACAGCTCCCCTAGCAGATCTGTAGGAGAAAACGGGACTCTCACTCTGACCTCCTCCTCCTCCGGTATTTGCGTAGCTCCGCCCACTCCCGAGGGGGAGCCTTGCAACTGCTCGCCGTCCCGCTCTGTTCCTCTCCCTTCCACATCCTTCGGGGTACAAGAAACCCCGCCACCAACTCCACCGCCGCCATCTTCTCCCTGCACGACATCCGCAGCTTTAGAGCCGGCGCCACCACCAACCACTTCACTAACAGTAGCGGCGGGGTCACCATCCACTCCCGCCGCATCATCTGCCTGCTTCTTCCCGGGTACAGCATCCTCAGCCGGCTGCGCCGGAGGATCGCCTGAGGGTCCCGCCTGTTCATCGGCGGCCGCCCCCGCACTCTCCCCCCACACACCACTTGCCGGCTTCCGCTGCCTATCTCTTCTTTCCTTCGGCTCTTCCGCCGGTGTAGCCTTCTTGGAGCCCCAACCTTTAGCGGTATAATACACCCCGCACTGCTTAGCCATGTGTCCTGCCGTTTTGCAGATATCGCACACCCTAGCCTCCATACACTCCCTGGCAATATGCCCAGGTTTCCCACAGAATCGGCATTTTGCATCATACTCACAGTCTGTGCTAGTATGTCCATAAGACAGACACTTCCTACAATAACGGGGTTGTCCTGGGTAGAACAAGAATCCCCTCTCTCCCCCTATAGAAAACACAGCAGGGGGTCTCTTAACTCCTCCAATGCAATCAGGGTCTGTCTTAAAGCGCCCTATGAATCTATACTTCCCTGACCATATCCCAAACTTGTTCATTATCCTCTCACCTCCCCTCAAGTCATCGCAGTAATTGGCCAAAAAAGCTTTCACCATGTCCACATCCGCAAACGGATTGTAAAGATGCACCGTAATCACCTTCTCCTCCTGCATGAACAGTGGCAATACCGAAAAATTCTTCCCCACATCACCATCCGCCACCGCTTTAAAGCCTTCAAAAGTATTCCAGCAGACCTCGGGAGATACAAACGTAACATCATAAATCCCCTGCTGGGGGAAATCTTGTAAGCACATAATCTGCCTTACCCTTAGTCCTAAGACTCCGGTGAGCAAGTCCACTACGACTGTCCTCAGATTCACCTCCTCCGAGCATCCTGGCCGCACCATAAAGCGTAGCGAATCCCTCAATCCACGGGCCGCCATTTTCCCAGCACCTTAAAACAGGCACTAGTCGCCTCAAAACCGAGGGACACCCCGCAAGGGGGCCCTCGACTGCTCTCTCAACAAGATCACACGCAGATACTACACTGGATCTTTGCCAAAAGGCCGAGAAGCGATAACCCAATTATCGTCTTTTCCGAGCGAGCGGCGTCCAGGGCGACGTCAATCGCTCGCAGAGATCTGCTGTCTGTCTCCCGTCTGTCTGGCTCCCTGCTGTTTGCCCAGAGCCACTAATCCTCAGACTTTCACACCTAGCTATGCCTGAGGCCTACTTCCTCCTTCCTATAGCCCATGGTCTAAACACGCCCAGACACCTGTCCATTTAGCACCTTCGGGGTCAAGGCCAGTTTGCTCGTCAATCCAAACTTTAAGCAAGCAAGGCCAAATACAGATTACAAACACATGTATCCATCGGGTGCTCCTCGGTGTGCCTAACGAGGGCTAGGATTTGCATAGAGCCGCCTCCTGTTCACGTGGACAAAGGAACCCACTAGAGGGAGACACAGGCCAGAAAATCCCTCGACTGTCGGAGTACTATGTCGGAGTACTAGCCGACTCATTGACTACAGAGAGGGAAGTAGAGAAAAGTCAAGCCGTTCAACAGGACTCTGCATCGTCCTAGCTTCGACTTGTACGTAGGCTTCATATCGGGCCTTCACACACTCTGCGTGTATTAGCTGGCTGTCTTGTCGAAATTCTGGCTGGCCCTTGCTATCTATATGTTTGTAGGAAAAGGGTGGTGGACTGAAATAAACTTTGCAAAAATAAAAATAAAAAAAATAACATGAGAAAAGAAATACAAATTAAAAAGAATAGATATTGTCAGTCTGCTGAAAAGCTGCCATTGCAGCAGCATATGCATTGTGCTGAAAAGGATGGAAGCATGGAAACACAGACCAAGAAACTGACACAAATCAAGAAAAACACAAACACACAGGGGTTAAATACCAGTTTATTGCAAAACAATAAAAAAAAAGGACTGCGAACAACTCAACGAGAAAGAACACAAGCAAACAACATTGCAAGCAAAAGACAGAAAAACCTTCTTGTCAAGTTTTTCATTTGAATCTGTTTTTTGAAAACTGCATAAGAAAGGGGTGCACCGGTCCTGGAGGTACTGCAATACCAGGTCGATGCGTGGAGTGGACAGAGCAAGCTCTTCTTCCATCTCCCTGTTCTAAAAATCCATTTAATATATGGTCCCCAGATAGGGGACGTATCAGATATTAAACTGATAAGAACAGATTTTTTTTTTTTTTTTTTTTTTTTTTTTTTTTTTTTTTACCTTCAGCATGAATCGCTAACTCTAAACTCTTCTACAGGAAACCGCCCAGAGACCAAGCTGCGTTCGTTACATCATTCAGGTAAGTATTTTATTACAAAAAGTATAAAACCACGTCAAAAAAAAACACACAACATTACATATATTTTATCACAACAATCACTTACTTTAACCTCCACCTCCCAAAATTCCAAAATGTGTCCGCCACCTCCACCCCCAACACCTTCCTATCCCTTAACACAACATGATACAACTTACACATACACCATTCATAACAGTCTTCTTCCGTAAGGAGGAGAGTCCTCTTTCTGTACCCACACCTCGCCTCCCATACAACTTCTTTCATTATTGCTGCCATAATCCATCCTTTCCTTTTCTCATCTGATCCTCCATCCACCAATCCATACAAGCATAATTCTTGCGTTGCATTTTGGACTCTCAAAACATTTTTAACAAAACCAACCAGCCTCCTCCACACATTTTTAAAGAAAAAACACTCAAGAAAGATATGTCTTACACTTTCTATCCCTCCACAATGTTCCCTCACACACTTTTCACTCCTCGTCAAATCTCTGGATTTTAAGAAAACCATGGTCAACAAGCATTCCTGGAAAGACATCCAAACCACTTCCTTTTGCTTATTCGTAACACCTTCTTCTTTCATATTTTTCCAGGCTTCCTCTGCCTGTTTGGGTCTTAAATCCAAAATATTTGATACTGTCTCTCCCTTTCTCAACCAGCTGACCACTTTTGTTTTAATTACCGCATCACCTCCTAAACTGCCCATCTGATTGTTTTCATACCAATCCTTCAGTTTTGAATAATAGGTTGGGGGGACCAGGGCCACTGGCTTTGTCAAGTCTCGGGTTCCCCAACCCCACTTGACCACAAACCATCCCATCAAATATTTCATAAAGCACCCAACCTTCCCGCCACCCACAAAGGCCTTATAGTGGGTTAGCCAAGCATGTGTCCCCAGAAAGATCTCAGCATTAGGGAAATTATATCCCCCAAATCTCATCTCCTTCTGCACCACTACCCTCGCCACTCTCTCCATCTTGGCCCCCCAAAAGAAGGTGAACAACATCCTTGTTATCTTCTGCACCCATCTTTTGTTAAAGGGGAATATGACACCAAAGTATAACAGAAGAGGTAAGCAGACTGCCTTTACAATCAAAGTCTTCCCAGTCAGTGTTAGTCTTCTCATCCTCCATAGGTCCAGTTTCTTGGATATTTTCCCAGCGCATTTAACCGCATTTTCCTGGTTCTTCAAATTTCGCTCAAAGTGTATCCCCAAGACTTCAATTGTTTTCACATTCTTTATCTTGGACGACCTGATCTCTTCCAGTCCACTTAGAGTGCACACCGCGCTTTTCTTCCAATTTACCCTCATCCCTGCCATTGCTCCAAAAAGCTGAAGTTGTAATTCTGCTCTTAATACATCCCTTTGGGTTCTGCACAGGAAGACCACGTCATCCATATACGCCATTGACTTTAGCACTCCTCCATCCCCTCCAGGCACGAAAAATCCTCTAAACGCTTTGTCCTCCTGTACATGTCGAAGCAAAGGCTCCATCACACAAATAAAAAGGACAGGGGAGAGGGGACAACCCTGTCTCACCCCAGATCTCACGTCAAAGGATTCAGAAAGGAAGCCATTTACCAGTACTCTGCTGCTTGCGCCAGAATACAGGCATTTAACCAACCTTATAAATTCTTCCGGAAATCCCATTTTCTTCAGCACTATGAACATGTAGTTATGCGAAACCCTGTCATAGGCCTTCTCCAGGTCTATCCCTGCCGCAGCCAGGGGCAGGTTATTGCATTGTGCGTAGTATATAAGGTCCCTTAGAAGTATCAGGTTGTCTCCAATTCTCCTATTCGGAACTGCACACACCTGCCAATCCCCGATTACCTGTCCAATCACTTCCTTCATCCGATTTGCTAGGATTTTTGCCAGTATTTTGTAGTCCACGTTTAATAGGGATATTGGCCTCCAATTCCTGATATCCCTCTCCTCCCCTTTTTTGTAAATGAGGACTATAACTCCTTTTCTCATAGATGTTGTCATCTCTCCTAATCTCATACAAGTTCTCATCACGTCCATCAAATCTTCCTTCAATAAGGACCAAAATTTGGCATAAAACTCCACTGGGATACCATCCTCCCCTGGCGTCTTATTCCTTGCCATACTTTTTATTGTCCTTTCCACTTCTTCCTCACCGACCTCCTCTGCAAGCACCTGACCATCTTCCTTGTCCAGTTCTTCTGGGAACATGTTGCAATACTCTTCCACCTCCTCCTCTGCAGCTCCTTCTTCCCTATCATATAGGGCTTCATAAAAGGTCTTCACGACTCCTCTCATCCTTAATCCGTTCACTTCCTCCTCCCCATCCAACATCGTCCTCATGATCTTCTTCGGACTGAAGGCCTTTTTAAAGAAGAAGCGCGAACATTTTTCACCTTCCTCCATCTCCTGTACTTTGGCCCGAAAGATTATGCCTTTCCCTCTCTCCTTTATTAGTTGTCTCCTTTCCTCCTGCACCTCCTTTAGTTCCTCCTCCACCTCCAACCCCAACCTCTTACATTTGTATAAGAAGTGGAGTCTTCCCAAAACTCTTTTCTCGTCCTCCCTCCTTCCTCTTGCTCTTTCACTTCCCACCTTTTTAAAAAAGGAGGCTACTTGTATTTTGGCCCAATCCCACCACTCCAACACATTAGCAAAATCCCGCCGTTTTCTCTTCAAAGTCTGAAAGAGGGAACTGAACCTTCTACATACTTCCTCATCTTCCAGTAAGGAACAGTTCATTTTCCAAATCCCACCACCTATTTCCACCCCCACGTCAAATCTCACAGCACACAAGATTAAGGAATGATCAGAAAAAATCATAGGTTGGACCTCATAGGCCTCTCCCCTCAAAAAACGTGACAAAAAAATAAAATCTATGCGAGATCTTACCGTTCCCTTATCTGAATTATATGTAAACAAAATTTTCTTGCCCTCCACCTCCTCCGCCACATCATGTAACCCAAAGTCTGTCACTAGGTCGTTAAGCATTTTGGAAGAGGCATCCATCCCTCCATCCACACCTGCCCCCTGCCGGTCAACATTCCTCCTAATACAGTTCATATCACCTATCAATATGGTTGGAATTCTCCCAGGTAAGTACATTCTCACCGTGTCAAAAAACTCCATTCTGTCTTTCTTTTCTGCAGGTGCATATCCATTTATCAACCGTACATGTTGGTCCATCCAATCAAGCGTCACCACCTGTAATCGACCTGGGACAATGATTTCATTCGCTATTATTTTGAGGTAAGGGTTCCTCACCACCACCCCAATCCCCTCACTTCTAGTATCGCACACTGGCGCCCACGCAGAAGGGCCCCATGACCAATCTGACGCCAGGTCACTCAAATTGCCACACTCCTGCAAACATATTAAGTCAGCCTTACACTTATTGATCTCGTCAAATACAGCCACTCTTCTTACTTTCGCAGCCACACTTCGGACATTAATAGACCCTACAATAAGAGCCATAAATAAGAAAATAAATGCAGCCATAAAGAAAATTTTCAAAAGTTCCCTTTGCCTCCATCTGAGCTCCCATGGCTCATCAGCTTCCTCCTTGGGGCAGGTGAGTCAGCGGATTCCTCCTCCGACGCCTGATCTTCCATCTCCTCACTCCAAACTTTCTCAGATCTGCCTCTCTTAACAGCAGCTGCAACCGGCACATCAGAGATGTCCGTGTCCTCGTCCTGATTCTGAGCGCACTCCAGGCTGCTCACGCTTTCCAGTTCCTCCTCTTCGTCCGGCTCACTATCTGACAGCTGCCCTAGCAGTGCCTCTGGAGAGAAAGAGATACCGAGCTCCGACAACTCCTTCTCCGTGACCCGGCCAGCTCCGCCCCCTCCCGCCGGGGGTACTGAAAACTGACCGTCCACCGCTCCTTCCACCCTTCCTCCTCCCCCTCCGGGGGAACTTGAAACCCCGCCAGCCTTCTTGCGGTCGCCATCTTCTTCCGTACCGGCATCCGCAGCATTTGGGTAGCCCCCACTTTCCGCCGATACGGCAGTGTCAGCGGCGGCACTTACTCCCGCTGCTTCCTCTGCCATCCTCTCCGGCGCAGCATCACTAGTCTGACGTGCGGGCGGGTCACCAGAGGGATCCACATCTTTACTTGCAGACACTCCAGCACTCTCCTCCCGCACACCACCCGACTTCTGCTGTCTCTCCCGTCTTTCTTTAGGGTTTCCTGCCCGACCAAAGTCCGGGTTATACCACTCCCTGGCGGCATAATAAGCCCCACACTGTTTTGCCAAGTGTCCTGCTGTCTTGCAAATGTCACAGACTCTTCCTGCCGTGCAGTCCCTGGCAACATGTCCCACCTTCCCACAAAACCGACATTTCTGCTCCATGTCACACTCTTGATTTGTATGGCCATACATGAGGCACTTCCTACAATACCTCGGCTGCCCCGGGTAAAATAAAAAGCCCCTCTCACCTCCAATGGAAAAAACAGCAGGGGGTCTTTTTACACCTCCTACACAGTCCTTATCTGTAATAAACCTCCCCACAAATCTGTACTTCCCAGACCATATTCCGAATTTATTCATAACTCGGTCCCCACCTCTCAAATCCTCACAATAATTAGCCAGGAATGCCTTAACCAAGTTTATATCCGCAAATGGATTGTAAAGATGCACTGTTATCACCTTTTCCTCCTGCATGAACAGGGGCTGGACCGAAAACTTCCTCCCAATCGGATCTTGTGCCAATTTCTTGAATCCCTCATATGTATTCCAGCAAACCTCCGAGGAAACAAAGGTGACATCGTATAAGCGTTGTTGTGGAAAATCTTGCAGACACAAAATCTGTCTTACCGTCAATCCCAGCTTTCCCGTGAGTAGATCCACGACCACCGTCCTCAACGTCACATCGTCCGCAAAATCCGGTAACACCGTGAATCGCAACGAATCCCTCATTCCGCGGGCCGCCATCTTTTTCTTGTACCAAAAAGGTACCAACCGCCTCCAAAAGCCAAAAAGAGAAAAAACCGAGGGCAACCCCGCAAGGGGTGCCCCCGAACACACTCCTTCGCCTCGACCCGCCGCCCTCTCGTTACTCTCTCAGACAGCGTCCTGCCCAATAGCAGCAGGGGGTGTACCCGCAGGAAACACCCCCAGGCCGAGCAGGACTGGTGTCTTCAAGAAACCCCTCGGATGCAATCAAGATCGCAGCCAAAAGGCCGAGAAGCGATAACCCAATTATCGTCTTTTCCGAGCGAGCGGCGTCCAGGGCGACGTCAATCGCTCGCAGAGATCTGCTGTCTGTCTCCCGTCTGTCTGGCTCCCTGCTGTTTGCCCAGAGCCACTAATCCTCAGACTTTCACACCTAGCTATGCCTGAGGCCTACTTCCTCCTTCCTATAGCCCATGGTCTAAACACGCCCAGACACCTGTCCATTTAGCACCTTCGGGGTCAAGGCCAGTTTGCTCGTCAATCCAAACTTTAAGCAAGCAAGGCCAAATACAGATTACAAACACATGTATCCATCGGGTGCTCCTCGGTGTGCCTAACGAGGGCTAGGATTTGCATAGAGCCGCCTCCTGTTCACGTGGACAAAGGAACCCACTAGAGGGAGACACAGGCCAGAAAATCCCTCGACTGTCGGAGTACTATGTCGGAGTACTAGCCGACTCATTGACTACAGAGAGGGAAGTAGAGAAAAGTCAAGCCGTTCAACAGGACTCTGCATCGTCCTAGCTTCGACTTGTACGTAGGCTTCATATCGGGCCTTCACACACTCTGCGTGTATTAGCTGGCTGTCTTGTCGAAATTCTGGCTGGCCCTTGCTATCTATATGTTTGTAGGAAAAGGGTGGTGGACTGAAATAAACTTTGCAAAAATAAAAATAAAAAAAATAACATGAGAAAAGAAATACAAATTAAAAAGAATAGATATTGTCAGTCTGCTGAAAAGCTGCCATTGCAGCAGCATATGCATTGTGCTGAAAAGGATGGAAGCATGGAAACACAGACCAAGAAACTGACACAAATCAAGAAAAACACAAACACACAGGGGTTAAATACCAGTTTATTGCAAAACAATAAAAAAAAAGGACTGCGAACAACTCAACGAGAAAGAACACAAGCAAACAACATTGCAAGCAAAAGACAGAAAAACCTTCTTGTCAAGTTTTTCATTTGAATCTGTTTTTTGAAAACTGCATAAGAAAGGGGTGCACCGGTCCTGGAGGTACTGCAATACCAGGTCGATGCGTGGAGTGGACAGAGCAAGCTCTTCTTCCATCTCCCTGTTCTAAAAATCCATTTAATATATGGTCCCCAGATAGGGGACGTATCAGATATTAAACTGATAAGAACAGATTTTTTTTTTTTTGAACTTCTCAGATCAAGACTTAACGTACTTACAGCTTTCCAACTGTCCAAACCATAATAGTACAGTCTTGTTCATCATTTCAGTTCATTTTCCTTCAAAACCAAACAAATACGCACATACATATTAACTTTCATCCTACCCCTAACTCCCTACAACTATCTTACTAAACCCTACACTCCAAGACTTTCTAATATAGCAAGAAAAACAAACACTCCTGTCTCACTCTTAATTAAGATCTGTAATTTAACACTGACTACACACTAAACACTCACTCCTTTGAACATAAAATTAAGGAAAAGGCTTTTCCCCACACCCAAAACTCAACACACATCCATTTATACACATTTACAACCTCCTGCCCACCTACCCTACCAGCCAATCAATTTTAAGAAACCAAACACACAGACCATATTCTCCATACACCTACATACACTCCCTACTCTATCTCAACCATATTTCACCCCACACCAACTCGTACCAAATTATTCCAAGACTGTCTTCTCCAAATTCTCCAACTCTTCTCTTTTCCAAATTTCTTAACATCATACAAGAAGGCAGTGTGCAATCTCATTATGATCATTTTGCAACACCCCTCCACCTCCATATTTTCTTTTCCCACCACCAAAAGATTACGCATATCCCATAAAGTTTCCTTCAATACAAAACAAAAAACCCAACCTACTTCCTTACCCTCCACCCTCTCCAAACCAGCACTTGTAAGTAAGCTCAGATATGTCAACATACTCTTACATACTATTCTAAAAAACCTTTCAAATGTCTTCCTTACTTCCTTTGCATAGTCACATTCCCATAGAACATGTTTCACATCTTCCACACCTCCACATCCCTCCCTTGGGCATCTATCTGATCTAATCATATCTCTCTCCTTCAGAAAAGCTTTAGTCAGAAGCGCATTATGCAAGGCCAACCAGGCCACATCTCTCTGTCTATTTGTCACTCCTTCCACACTTAAAAAACTCCATGTCCTAGCTGCTTCACATGATCTTAAACCTATAATATTACAAACCTTATCTTCCTTATACATAATTCTCTTTACTTTCATTTTATCTCCTCCCTCCAAACCCAACGCCTCCAATCCATATCCCGCCCTTATTACCTCAAGCCTCCTATAATGGGTTGACACAAAAAAGGAGACCGGTCTCCCCAAATCCCATCTCTTCCATTTCCATCTCCTAAACAACCATCCTCCCATATATTCCATCATGGCAGCCACCCTCCCTCCTACCATCACAGTCCTATATGCCACCAACCAATAATGCATATCAACAAACTTCACCAAGTCAGGAAAACTCAAACCACCAAACCCACTTGGCCTTTTAACCACCTCTCTTGAAACACGTTCCATTCTGGATCCCCAGAAGAAAGTAAATAGCAGCTTATTTAACTTAATTGCCCATATTTTCCCCATTGGAAACACCACGGCAGTATACAAAATCAAAGGAAATATCACTGCTTTCAATATCAGCACCTTACCCCTCAGTGACAAATCTCTTGTTCTCCAAAAATCTAATTTCTTTTTCACCTTATCATGAAGTATATTATAACTCTCCTTCCCTTTCACACCCTTGTCAAAAATGATGCCCAACACCTTTACTTCACTCCTCATCTCCAACCTGCTGTTACGGATCTGAACTTCCTTCCCTAAATTGCATAAGCAACTCTTCTCCCAGTTTACACTCATTTTAGATTTAGCACAATAAATTTCAGTCAATAATGCCACACGATCCACCTCCCTCTGAGATGATCCTATTACCACCACATCGTCCATATAAGCCAAGGACTTAACCACCCTTCCTGCCCCACCTGGGATAACAAAACCTTTACACACCTTATCCTTCTGAATACTCTTCAGCAGTGGCTCAATCACACAAATAAAGGCTAAAGGAGACAAAGGGCACCCCTGTCTCACTCCAGATTTCACTTCAAAAAAACTGCTCAGATTTCCATTAACCAACACACAACTTCGGATATTCGTATAAAAACCTTCAATCACTTTCAACAAGCCATCTGGTATACCTAATCTCTGCATGACTTGTCTCATAAAAACATGTGAGACCTTGTCATAAGCCTTTTCTAAGTCCAAAGACTCTACCACCAATGGCACACCATTTTTGTTGGCATATTCCACCATGTCTCTAAGTAGAATCAAATTATCTGAAAGTCTTCTTCCCATTATTGCACATGTTTGCCAAGGCCCAATTACCTTTCCCAACACCATCCTCAACCTATTTGCCACTATTTTTGCCGCTGCCTTATAATCTACATTAAGAAGCGTTATAGGCCTCCAATTCCTCATATCTCCTCTATCTCCTTTCTTGAAAATAAGTGAAATCACACCCTCACTCATTGATTCAGATAACCGTTTATCGTTAAAAATCTTTTTAATTACTTCACACACATCTCTCCCTATAATCTCCCAACAAGCCCTGTAGAACTCCACTGGGAGGCCATCGCTTCCTGGAGTTTTATTCTTAGCCATGCTGAAAAAAACTTCTTTTATCTCCACCTCACCCACCTCCCTCTCCAACCAAACCTGATCTTCTTTACACAAACCATCCTCAAGTACTTCACAATAATCTCTCATATCTTCCTCATTCTCCACATCATATCCTTTAAATTGTCTCTTAAAAAAACCTTCCACCTCATCCACCACTTTCCCACCCTCCACCTTACCTCCTTCCACATTCACATATTCTAGCACATCCTTTTTACCACTTACTTTCTTAAAGAAAAACCTTGTGCACTTCTCATTTTCCTCCATATACTGTATTTTTGCTTGAAAAACAATCTTTTTACCTCTTTCTCTAACATGCTCTCTAATTTCCTCCTTTACCAACCTTATTTCCTCCTCCACCTCCAAGCCCATTTCCCTGAAATGACATAAAGTTCTCAACCGCCATCCCAACAGTTCAAAAACTTCACTCCTCTCTTTTGCTTTCCTTTTTCCCCAGTTTCGAAAGAAACTGCAGATCCTTCTTTTCACCCAATCCCACCATTCAAGGATGCATACAAAATCTTTTTTCTTTCTTGACAAATGAGAATATAACAGAACAAAATCTCTCTTCACCTCCTCATCATCCAATAGTAAGGTATTAAGCTTCCATACCCCACTACCAAAATGAATACCACAATCCACCAAAAACTCAGCCTGAATCCCTCGATGATCTGAAAAGAATGCATAAAATGCTGAATATTCCTTAAAAACAAAATTTTTTGAACAAAACAAGAAATCTATACGAGACTTAATCCTGCCAGCCTCAGAAAAAAAAGTAAACCTATCTTCTCCAAGATCCATTATTTTGCCCACATCCACTAGGCCAAGATCCTGAACTAAATTATTCAAAACGGTACTTGAAGCATCTAGACCTCCACCACTTCCTCCAACCCTATCAGTAGCCTCTCTTACTGTATTAAAGTCCCCAGCAACAATAGTAGGTATCCGACCAACCAAATGAACTTGCAAACTCTGCAAAAACTCAATTCTATCTTTTTTAACCGCTGGTGCATATAAATTGAAAATACGAAACCGAAATTTACCAAAACCAAAAATTCCCATCAAACATCTTCCTGGGACGATAACTTTGTATTCAATAATCCTAATCCTACTATTCTGGACTAGGAAACCTACACCACAATTTTTATTGCCACAAGCTGGAGACCAAACAGCATCCCCTCTCCACTCCTCCTGCTTTGGAGGGTACTTAATTGCACATTCTTGTAGACAAAAAATATCTTGCTTCTGTCCAGCTAAAAACTCAAAAATCGCAGCTCTCCTGACTACTGAGCCAATTGACCTAACATTCAGAGAGGCTACTGTCACTGCCATCAAAATATAAATAAAGAGATTCAATAAACCAGTCATAACTCCTAGGTTATCCTTCCACCATTACTTTCCCCCATCCTACTCCTTCTTGCAGCCAGAACAGGGGAATCAGGGGGCTCCCCCTCCTCAGAAGAAGACAACACCCCCAAGAGCACCTCCGTATCCGTCCTAGCCCTTTTACAACCACTCCTCTCTTCCTCCTCATCACTTTCAATCAGTCTTTGTCCAGGGGTAATCGAAACATTTCCCTCCATTTCCATTTGCGTACTCCACTCCAACTTCTCTAAACCGGCAGTTACCGGATTCATTTCCTCCACCACACCTCCTACCTCAACCACCTCCATCTCTTTAACACTTATTCCTGTGCCCAGCCTCCTTTCCTCCTCCACCTCCTCTCCTGTTACAATCACCCCTCTCAACGGTACTCCAGTCTGATCTTTCACACCAACCTCCTTTTTCTGCTCCACACCCGCCACCTGCGTACTGGACCCTGTGGAAGCACCACCCCCTCCCAGGCTCCCAGCATGGTCTTTCTCTCCAACTCTTACATCTCCACTTGTCCCTGGCACCTCTGCCACAGTCTCTTCCTCCTCCATCTTATCCTCCTCTTCCTGTATACCATACTCTAATATTAGTTCCAAAGTTCTCTTTGTTTCAGCAGATATCTCGTCAGCTGCCCCTGCCTTTGGCTCAGTTGCCTCAGCAGAGAACCTTGATCTATTCTGAAAACCACCTCTAACTGCATCTGCAAAGGAAAAAATCCTACAATCTGCTTTTTCTGGGCAATCTCTAGCTAAATGCCCAGCCTCATCGCATAAATCACATTTTCGAGGTGCCCTACAATCTCTAGCAACATGATCCTCTGCACCACACTGTCTACACCTCATAGTTTTTTGACATTCCTCTTTCTCATGCCCATACTCAAAACATGTCCTGCAAAAGGCAGGCTGCCCAGAAAAAAATAAAGAACATCTCTCCCCTGCCACTGTAAAAAAAGGGGGTGGTAAAATATATCTACCAGAATCATCCCTCTTAAACTTTACTTTGAATTTAATTTTACTCCTATACATTCCATAAGAATTCCTTACTTTAGTTCCAATATCCACAGATGTACAATATTTTAATAGGAAAATCCTTACCACCTCTCTTTCCAAAAAAGGATTATAGAGATGAACAACAACGTCTCTTTTCTCCGCATCAAACAGGTGATGAAGTTCCACGTCTTTCCAAATTCCAAGACCCATCTTCCTCGTGTATTCCTCCATAGCTCTTAGGCAAGTATCCTCCGAATAGAATGAGACATCGTAAATTCCAGTTGCAGGAAAATCCTGCAAAGCATAGATATCACTCACCGCCAGGTTTAATCCATCAAACAAGCACTCCTCGATCACCTTCTTCACCGAAAAACTCCTCCTCTTTTCTGGACTTATCACCAGCCGAAAGGATTTGGGTAATCCTCGCCTCGCCATCTCTGCGGACCAGCAAACAAAAGTCTACCAGCCGCCCTCTCGCTAACCTCCGATAGCGTCCTACCCAATAGCAGCAGGGGGTGCACCCGTAGGAAACACCCCCAGGCCGAGTAGGACTGGTATCTTCGGAAACCTTCTGACTGCAACCAAGATCGCAGCCAAAAGGCCGAGAAGCGATAACCCAATTATCGTCTTTTCCGAGCGAGCGGCGTCCAGGGCGACGTCAATCGCTCGCAGAGATCTGCTGTCTGTCTCCCGTCTGTCTGGCTCCCTGCTGTTTGCCCAGAGCCACTAATCCTCAGACTTTCACACCTAGCTATGCCTGAGGCCTACTTCCTCCTTCCTATAGCCCATGGTCTAAACACGCCCAGACACCTGTCCATTTAGCACCTTCGGGGTCAAGGCCAGTTTGCTCGTCAATCCAAACTTTAAGCAAGCAAGGCCAAATACAGATTACAAACACATGTATCCATCGGGTGCTCCTCGGTGTGCCTAACGAGGGCTAGGATTTGCATAGAGCCGCCTCCTGTTCACGTGGACAAAGGAACCCACTAGAGGGAGACACAGGCCAGAAAATCCCTCGACTGTCGGAGTACTATGTCGGAGTACTAGCCGACTCATTGACTACAGAGAGGGAAGTAGAGAAAAGTCAAGCCGTTCAACAGGACTCTGCATCGTCCTAGCTTCGACTTGTACGTAGGCTTCATATCGGGCCTTCACACACTCTGCGTGTATTAGCTGGCTGTCTTGTCGAAATTCTGGCTGGCCCTTGCTATCTATATGTTTGTAGGAAAAGGGTGGTGGACTGAAATAAACTTTGCAAAAATAAAAATAAAAAAAATAACATGAGAAAAGAAATACAAATTAAAAAGAATAGATATTGTCAGTCTGCTGAAAAGCTGCCATTGCAGCAGCATATGCATTGTGCTGAAAAGGATGGAAGCATGGAAACACAGACCAAGAAACTGACACAAATCAAGAAAAACACAAACACACAGGGGTTAAATACCAGTTTATTGCAAAACAATAAAAAAAAAGGACTGCGAACAACTCAACGAGAAAGAACACAAGCAAACAACATTGCAAGCAAAAGACAGAAAAACCTTCTTGTCAAGTTTTTCATTTGAATCTGTTTTTTGAAAACTGCATAAGAAAGGGGTGCACCGGTCCTGGAGGTACTGCAATACCAGGTCGATGCGTGGAGTGGACAGAGCAAGCTCTTCTTCCATCTCCCTGTTCTAAAAATCCATTTAATATATGGTCCCCAGATAGGGGACGTATCAGATATTAAACTGATAAGAACAGATTTTTTTTTTTTTTTTTTTTTTTGAACTTCTCAGATCAAGACTTAACGTACTTACAGCTTTCCAACTGTCCAAACCATAATAGTACAGTCTTGTTCATCATTTCAGTTCATTTTCCTTCAAAACCAAACAAATACGCACATACATATTAACTTTCATCCTACCCCTAACTCCCTACAACTATCTTACTAAACCCTACACTCCAAGACTTTCTAATATAGCAAGAAAAACAAACACTCCTGTCTCACTCTTAATTAAGATCTGTAATTTAACACTGACTACACACTAAACACTCACTCCTTTGAACATAAAATTAAGGAAAAGGCTTTTCCCCGCACCCAAAACTCAACACACATCCATTTATACACATTTACAACCTCCTGCCCACCTACCCTACCAGCCAATCAATTTTAAGAAACCAAACACACAGACCATACTCTCCATACACCTACATACACTCCCTACTCTATCTCAACCATATTTCACCCCACACCAACTCGTACCAAATTATTCCAAGACTGTCTTCTCCAAATTCTCCAACTCTTCTCTTTTCCAAATTTCTTAACATCATACAAGAAGGCAGTGTGCAATCTCATTATGATCATTTTGCAACACCCCTCCACCTCCATATTTTCTTTTCCCACCACCATAAGATTACGCATATCCCATAAAGTTTCCTTCAATACAAAACAAAAAACCCAACCTACTTCCTTACCCTCCACCCTCTCCAAACCAGCACTTGTAAGTAAGCTCAGATATGTCAACATACTCTTACATACTATTCTAAAAAACCTTTCAAATGTCTTCCTTACTTCCTTTGCATAGTCACATTCCCATAGAACATGTTTCACATCTTCCACACCTCCACATCCCTCCCTTGGGCATCTATCTGATCTAATCATATCTCTCTCCTTCAGAAAAGCTTTAGTCAGAAGCGCATTATGCAAGGCCAACCAGGCCACATCTCTCTGTCTATTTGTCACTCCTTCCACACTTAAAAAACTCCATGTCCTAGCTGCTTCACATGATCTTAAACCTATAATATTACAAACCTTATCTTCCTTATACATAATTCTCTTTACTTTCATTTTATCTCCTCCCTCCAAACCCAACGCCTCCAATCCATATCCCGCCCTTATTACCTCAAGCCTCCTATAATGGGTTGACACAAAAAAGGAGACCGGTCTCCCCAAATCCCATCTCTTCCATTTCCATCTCCTAAACAACCATCCTCCCATATATTCCATCATGGCAGCCACCCTCCCTCCTACCATCACAGTCCTATATGCCACCAACCAATAATGCATATCAACAAACTTCACCAAGTCAGGAAAACTCAAACCACCAAACCCACTTGGCCTTTTAACCACCTCTCTTGAAACACGTTCCATTCTGGATCCCCAGAAGAAAGTAAATAGCAGCTTATTTAACTTAATTGCCCATATTTTCCCCATTGGAAACACCACGGCAGTATACAAAATCAAAGGAAATATCACTGCTTTCAATATCAGCACCTTACCCCTCAGTGACAAATCTCTTGTTCTCCAAAAATCTAATTTCTTTTTCACCTTATCATGAAGTATATTATAACTCTCCTTCCCTTTCACACCCTTGTCAAAAATGATGCCCAACACCTTTACTTCACTCCTTATCTCCAACCTGCTGTTACGGATCTGAACTTCCTTCCCTAAATTGCATAAGCAACTCTTCTCCCAGTTTACACTCATTTTAGATTTAGCACAATAAATTTCAGTCAATAATGCCACACGATCCACCTCCCTCTGAGATGATCCTATTACCACCACATCGTCCATATAAGCCAAGGACTTAACCACCCTTCCTGCCCCACCTGGGATAACAAAACCTTTACACACCTTATCCTTCTGAATACTCTTCAGCAGTGGCTCAATCACACAAATAAAGGCTAAAGGAGACAAAGGGCACCCCTGTCTCACTCCAGATTTCACTTCAAAAAAACTGCTCAGATTTCCATTAACCAACACACAACTTCGGATATTCGTATAAAAACCTTCAATCACTTTCAACAAGCCATCTGGTATACCTAATCTCTGCATGACTTGTCTCATAAAAACATGTGAGACCTTGTCATAAGCCTTTTCTAAGTCCAAAGACTCTACCACCAATGGCACACCATTTTTGTTGGCATATTCCACCATGTCTCTAAGTAGAATCAAATTATCTGAAAGTCTTCTTCCCATTATTGCACATGTTTGCCAAGGCCCAATTACCTTTCCCAACACCATCCTCAACCTATTTGCCACTATTTTTGCCGCTGCCTTATAATCTACATTAAGAAGCGTTATAGGCCTCCAATTCCTCATATCTCCTCTATCTCCTTTCTTGAAAATAAGTGAAATCACACCCTCACTCATTGATTCAGATAACCGTTTATCGTTAAAAATCTTTTTAATTACTTCACACACATCTCTCCCTATAATCTCCCAACAAGCCCTGTAGAACTCCACTGGGAGGCCATCGCTTCCTGGAGTTTTATTCTTAGCCATGCTGAAAAAAACTTCTTTTATCTCCACCTCACCCACCTCCCTCTCCAACCAAACCTGATCTTCTTTACACAAACCATCCTCAAGTACTTCACAATAATCTCTCATATCTTCCTCATTCTCCACATCATATCCTTTAAATTGTCTCTTAAAAAAACCTTCCACCTCATCCACCACTTTCCCACCCTCCACCTTACCTCCTTCCACATTCACATATTCTAGCACATCCTTTTTACCACTTACTTTCTTAAAGAAAAACCTTGTGCACTTCTCATTTTCCTCCATATACTGTATTTTTGCTTGAAAAACAATCTTTTTACCTCTTTCTCTAACATGCTCTCTAATTTCCTCCTTTACCAACCTTATTTCCTCCTCCACCTCCAAGCCCATTTCCCTGAAATGACATAAAGTTCTCAACCGCCATCCCAACAGTTCAAAAACTTCACTCCTCTCTTTTGCTTTCCTTTTTCCCCAGTTTCGAAAGAAACTGCAGATCCTTCTTTTCACCCAATCCCACCATTCAAGAATGCATACAAAATCTTTTTTCTTTCTTGACAAATGAGAATATAACAGAACAAAATCTCTCTTCACCTCCTCATCATCCAATAGTAAGGTATTAAGCTTCCATACCCCACTACCAAAATGAATACCACAATCCACCAAAAACTCAGCCTGAATCCCTCGATGATCTGAAAAGAATGCATAAAATGCTGAATATTCCTTAAAAACAAAATTTTTTGAACAAAACAAGAAATCTATACGAGACTTAATCCTGCCAGCCTCAGAAAAAAAAGTAAACCTATCTTCTCCAAGATCCATTATTTTGCCCACATCCACTAGGCCAAGATCCTGAACTAAATTATTCAAAACGGTACTTGAAGCATCTAGACCTCCACCACTTCCTCCAACCCTATCAGTAGCCTCTCTTACTGTATTAAAGTCCCCAGCAACAATAGTAGGTATCCGACCAACCAAATGAACTTGCAAACTCTGCAAAAACTCAATTCTATCTTTTTTAACCGCTGGTGCATATAAATTGAAAATACGAAACCGAAATTTACCAAAACCAAAAATTCCCATCAAACATCTTCCTGGGATGATAACTTTGTATTCAATAATCCTAATCCTACTATTCTGGACTAAGAAACCTACACCACAATTTTTATTGCCACAAGCTGGAGACCAAACAGCATCCCCTCTCCACTCCTCCTGCTTTGGAGGGTACTTAATTGCACATTCTTGTAGACAAAAAATATCTTGCTTCTGTCCAGCTAAAAACTCAAAAATCGCAGCTCTCCTGACTACTGAGCCAATTGACCTAACATTCAGAGAGGCTACTGTCACTGCCATCAAAATATAAATAAAGAGATTCAATAAACCAGTCATAACTCCTAGGTTATCCTTCCACCATTACTTTCCCCCATCCTACTCCTTCTTGCAGCCAGAACAGGGGAATCAGGGGGCTCCCCCTCCTCAGAAGAAGACAACACCCCCAAGAGCACCTCCGTCTCCGTCCTAGCCCTTTTACAACCACTCCTCTCTTCCTCCTCATCACTTTCAATCAGTCTTTGTCCAGGGGTAATCGAAACATTTCCCTCCATTTCCATTTGCGTACTCCACTCCAACTTCTCTAAACCGGCAGTTACCGGATTCATTTCCTCCACCACACCTCCTACCTCAACCACCTCCATCTCTTTAACACTTATTCCTGTGCCCAGCCTCCTTTCCTCCTCCACCTCCTCTCCTGTTACAATCACCCCTCTCAACGGTACTCCAGTCTGATCTTTCACACCAACCTCCTTTTTCTGCTCCACACCCGCCACCTGCGTACTGGACCCTGTGGAAGCACCACCCCCTCCCAGGCTCCCAGCATGGTCTTTCTCTCCAACTCTTACATCTCCACTTGTCCCTGGCACCTCTGCCACAGTCTCTTCCTCCTCCATCTTATCCTCCTCTTCCTGTATACCATACTCTAATATTAGTTCCAAAGTTCTCTTTGTTTCAGCAGATATCTCGTCAGCTGCCCCTGCCTTTGGCTCAGTTGCCTCAGCAGAGAACCTTGATCTATTCTGAAAACCACCTCTAACTGCATCTGCAAAAGAAAAAATCCTACAATCTGCTTTTTCTGGGCAATCTCTAGCTAAATGCCCAGCCTCATCGCATAAATCACATTTTCGAGGTGCCCTACAATCTCTAGCAACATGATCCTCTGCACCACACTGTCTACACCTCATAGTTTTTTGACATTCCTCTTTCTCATGCCCATACTCAAAACATGTCCTGCAAAAGGCAGGCTGCCCAGAAAAAAATAAAGAACATCTCTCCCCTGCCACTGTAAAAAAAGGGGGTGGTAAAATATATCTACCAGAATCATCCCTCTTAAACTTTACTTTGAATTTAATTTTACTCCTATACATTCCATAAGAATTCCTTACTTTAGTTCCAATATCCACAGATGTACAATATTTTAATAGGAAAATCCTTACCACCTCTCTTTCCAAAAAAGGATTATAGAGATGAACAACAACGTCTCTTTTCTCCGCATCAAACAGGTGATGAAGTTCCACGTCTTTCCAAATTCCAAGACCCATCTTCCTCGTGTATTCCTCCATAGCTCTTAGGCAAGTATCCTCCGAATAGAATGAGACATCGTAAATTCCAGTTGCAGGAAAATCCTGCAAAGCATAGATATCACTCACCGTCAGGTTTAATCCATCAAACAAGCACTCCTCGATCACCTTCTTCACCGAAAAACTCCTCCTCTTTTCTGGACTTATCACCAGCCGAAAGGATTTGGGTAATCCTCGCCTCGCCATCTCTGCGGACCAGCAAACAAAAGTCTACCAGCCGCCCTCTCGCTAACCTCCGATAGCGTCCTACCCAATAGCAGCAGGGGGTGCACCCGTAGGAAACACCCCCAGGCCGAGTAGGACTGGTATCTTCGGAAACCTTCTGACTGCAACCAAGATCGCAGCCAAAAGGCCGAGAAGCGATAACCCAATTATCGTCTTTTCCGAGCGAGCGGCGTCCAGGGCGACGTCAATCGCTCGCAGAGATCTGCTGTCTGTCTCCCGTCTGTCTGGCTCCCTGCTGTTTGCCCAGAGCCACTAATCCTCAGACTTTCACACCTAGCTATGCCTGAGGCCTACTTCCTCCTTCCTATAGCCCATGGTCTAAACACGCCCAGACACCTGTCCATTTAGCACCTTCGGGGTCAAGGCCAGTTTGCTCGTCAATCCAAACTTTAAGCAAGCAAGGCCAAATACAGATTACAAACACATGTATCCATCGGGTGCTCCTCGGTGTGCCTAACGAGGGCTAGGATTTGCATAGAGCCGCCTCCTGTTCACGTGGACAAAGGAACCCACTAGAGGGAGACACAGGCCAGAAAATCCCTCGACTGTCGGAGTACTATGTCGGAGTACTAGCCGACTCATTGACTACAGAGAGGGAAGTAGAGAAAAGTCAAGCCGTTCAACAGGACTCTGCATCGTCCTAGCTTCGACTTGTACGTAGGCTTCATATCGGGCCTTCACACACTCTGCGTGTATTAGCTGGCTGTCTTGTCGAAATTCTGGCTGGCCCTTGCTATCTATATGTTTGTAGGAAAAGGGTGGTGGACTGAAATAAACTTTGCAAAAATAAAAATAAAAAAAATAACATGAGAAAAGAAATACAAATTAAAAAGAATAGATATTGTCAGTCTGCTGAAAAGCTGCCATTGCAGCAGCATATGCATTGTGCTGAAAAGGATGGAAGCATGGAAACACAGACCAAGAAACTGACACAAATCAAGAAAAACACAAACACACAGGGGTTAAATACCAGTTTATTGCAAAACAATAAAAAAAAAGGACTGCGAACAACTCAACGAGAAAGAACACAAGCAAACAACATTGCAAGCAAAAGACAGAAAAACCTTCTTGTCAAGTTTTTCATTTGAATCTGTTTTTTGAAAACTGCATAAGAAAGGGGTGCACCGGTCCTGGAGGTACTGCAATACCAGGTCGATGCGTGGAGTGGACAGAGCAAGCTCTTCTTCCATCTCCCTGTTCTAAAAATCCATTTAATATATGGTCCCCAGATAGGGGACGTATCAGATATTAAACTGATAAGAACAGATTTTTTTTTTTTTTTTTTTTTTTTTTACCTTCAGCATGAATCGCTAACTCTAATCTCTTCTACAGGAAACCGCCCAGAGATCAAGCTGCGTTCGTTACATCATTCAGGTAAGTATTTTTTTTATCAAAAGTATAAAAAACACATCAAAACATAATCAATTTTTAACATCATATTCCCTCCACCAAAACACCTTATCTCATCCTCCACCTCCCAAAGTTCCAAAAATTGTCAGCAACCTCCACCCCCAACACCTTCCTGTCCCTTAATAAGACAAGGTATAATTTACTAATCCACCACTCATAACAGTCGTCCTCTGTCAGGAGGAAGCTCCCCTTCCTATAGCCACACCTTGCCTCCCATACAACTTTCTTCATGATGGCTGCACAGATCCACCCCTTTTTCTTTACGTCAGCTCCTCCATGCACCAAACCATACAAACAAAAATCAGGTGCCACATCCTTGAGCCCCAAAATGTTTTCCACCAAACCCACCAACCTCCGCCATACGTTCTTAACAAAAAAACACTCCAAAAACACGTGTCTCACTGTTTCTATGCCACCACATCCTTCCCTCACACACTTCTCGCTTCTCACCAGATCTCTTGACTTCAAGAAGGACATAGTAAGCAAGCACTCATGGAAAGACATCCACACTACTTCCTTTTGGTGGTTTGTCACTCCTTCCCATCCCAAATTCTTCCAGCATTCCTCAACTTGCTTACTCCTTAAGTCGGCAATGTTTGAAACAACTTCCTCTCTTTTCAGCCACTTGATTAAACTGGCTTTCACCACTGCTCTTGCTCCCAACTCATATATGCGGTTAACCTCATACCAGTTTCTTAATTTTTCATAATAAGAGGGAGAAACCAGCGCCACTGGTCTAGACAAATCCCGAGTCCCCCAACCCCATTTCACCACCGACCACCCCATCAGATACCGCATAAAGCAGCCAGCCTTCCCTCCCCCCACAAAAGCTTTATAATGCGCCAACCATATGTGCATTCCTAGGAAGGACTCGATGTTCGGGAAGTTGTACCCTCCCAGTCTTGCTTCCTTTTGGACCACCGTTCTTGCCACCCTCTCCATTTTTGAGCCCCAAAAGAAGGTGAACAGCAACTTTTCAATTTTCTGGAGCCATCGCTTGTTAAACGGAAAAATCAAACCAAAGTAAAGTAATAAAGGGAGGCAAATTGATTTCACAATCAAGGTTTTCCCAGCCAGGGATAACCTACGCAATTTCCAGAACTCCAGCTTTCCCGATAATTTCCGAACACATTTTTCTGCATTCTCTTGGTTGCGGAGATTCCTCTCAAAGTGGACTCCCAAAACCTCAATAACTTCCACCTTCTTAAGCTTAGACGATCCGAAGTCGTGGAAACCACTCAGGGTGCACACTGAGCTCTTCCCCCAATTAACCCGCATTCCGGCCATAGCTCCAAACAATTGTAGCTGTAGTTCTGCCCTTACCAAGTCCCTCTGTGTTTTACACAGCAGGGCCACATCGTCCATATAACATAAGGATTTTAGTTTTTCTCCACTCCCTCCAGGAACGAAAAAGCCCTCAAAGGCTTTATCCTTTTGTATACGTCTCAGTAAAGGCTCCATAACGCAGATGAAAAGCACTGGTGACAAGGGGCAACCCTGTCTAACCCCGGATTTAACCTCAAAAGGTTCTGACAAGGTCCCATTAATCAGGATTCTACTGCTTGCCCCCGCATACAAACATTCCACCATTTTTATGAAACCATCTGGAAAGCCTAATTTGCCCAATACTGCAAACATAAACCTGTGAGACACCCGGTCGTATGCTTTCTCCAGGTCTATGCCTGCCACTGCCAAAGATAAGTTGTTGCACTGAGCATAGTAGATCAAGTCTCTCAAGATGACCAAGTTGTCCCCTATCCTTCTTCCCGGGACGGCGCACACTTGCCAGTCCCCAATCACCTTCCCCACCACCTCCTTCATGCGATCCGCTAGGATTTTTGCTAATATTTTATAATCAGCATTAAGCAATGTTATTGGCCGCCAGTTCTTAATGTCTCTCTCGTCTCCTTTTTTATACAATAGGACAATGACCCCCTTCTTCATGGATGCTGACAATCTCCCAGACTTCATGCAGAAATTTAACACTTCCACCAGGTGAGTTTTAAGGACTGGCCATAGTTTTACATACAACTCCACTGGAATCCCATCACCTCCTGGCGTTTTATTTCTTGCCATGCTCTTAATTACTTTCTCCACTTCTGCCTCTCCTACCTCTTCTATCAAAGGGGAGCCATCTTCCTTCTCCAGACCTTCAGAAAGAATATCACAATACTCCTCCACTTCTCCCATGGAAGCACCACCATCTCCACCGTACAGGTCCTCATAGAAAGATCTTACGACCTTCTTCATTCTTTCTCCTCCAACTTCCTCCTGCCCATCCATCATCTTTATCATCCCTTTCCTAGGACTATAAGCCTTCTTGAAGAAGAACCGGGAACATTTCTCATCTTCTTCCATGCATTGAACCTTGGCTCCAAACACAATGCTCTTGCCTTTCTCGTTAACCATCTTTCTTCTTTCTTCCTGTGCATCTTTTAGTTCTTCCTCCACCTCCAGCCCCAGCCTTTTGCACTGGTACAGGAAATGTATCCTGGCCATCAACCTTCTTCCTAGTTCACTTCTTTCTCTTGCCCTTTCTGTTCCAACTCTCTGGAAGAAAGAGGCCACTCGTCCCTTAGCCCAGTCCCACCACTCCAGCAGGTCTCCAAAGGACTGCTTCTTCCTCTCCAAGGACCGGAAAAAAGGGCCAAACCTCTTCACCACTTCCTCATCTTCCAATAACAATAGATTTAATTTCCAGACTCCCTTCCCAAACTCCACGCCCTCCTCCAATTTAACGGAGCATAAAACTAAGGAATGGTCTGAAAAAACAGTAGCTTGGACCTCATATGCCTCCCCCTTCAAAAAACGTGATAACAAAAGAAAATCAATTCGTGACCTCACAGTTCCCTTGTCTGAATGGTAAGTGAAACTCACATCACTCCCCTCCACCTCCACCGCCACATCATGAAGCCCAAAGTCCGTCACCAACTCATTTAAAATTTTTGAGGATGCGTCCACTCCACCATCCACACTTGTCCCCTGCCGATCCTCACACCTCCTCACACAGTTTAAGTCGCCAACTATCATAGTTGGAACTCTCCCAGGTAAGTGTACTCTTAATGTTTTTAAGAAGGCAATCCTCTCTCTTTTATCTGCAGGTGCGTAGCAGTTTATTATTCTAACCTGCACATCTGCCCACTCAAGCATTACAATCAACAGTCTGCCAGGGACTACCACCTCATGTGCCACAATCTTAACATAGGGGTTCTTCACCACCACCCCAACCCCTTCACTCCTGGATGTACACGCAGGGGCCCACACTGAGGGTCCCCATGTCCAATCCGCTGCTGGCTCCCCCGTAATCCCACATTCCTGCAGGCACAAAACATCCGCACGACTCTTGTGTAACTCATCCAATACAGCCATCCGTCTAACTTTAGATGAGATGCTCCTCACATTTATCGACCCCACAATTAGAGCCATAAAAACAAGAAAAAATGTAGCCATCATAACATAAATCAAAGGTTCATCCTACTCTCTTCTATACCAGAACCTTGCTTCTTCAGCCTTCTTCTTGCTACTGGACTAGCGGATCCATCCTCAGAATCCCTAGCTTCGGGTACGTTACCATCTGTGCCCCCTCCCCCATCAGGCCAAGGGCTATCGGACCTTGCCCTTTTACTGGCCGAGGTAGGCACATCAGACGGTACAGGTGACTGATCCATCATTTGACCACATTCCAGACTGCTTACGCTCTCAAGGTCCGAATCTATAGTATCACTCTCTGACAGGTTCCCAAACAGCGCTTCCTGTGAGAAGGTCTTCTTCATGCTCTTCCTCTCTTCTTCTGGACTGGCTCCTTCTTTCCCTGGTGTAGTGCCGTGAAGTCGCTCATCCATCAGTCCTGTAGCTTGCTCCTCCTCCTCCTCCATCTTCGGGGGTCCTGTCTCTCCACCACGGTCTCCACGGATAACATGATCACCCGGCATGGCTTCCGCGGTCACAGAGCCGGCACTGTCTCCCGCCGCTCCACCATGCCCAGTAGCGGTACCAGTGTCCTTGGCTCCTGCCGCATCATCCGCCTGCCCTCCAGATGCAGCTTCCTCGGCCGGGTGCTCAGTCGGGGTACCGGCAGTTCCCGCACCTTTATCGGCGGTCTCCCCGGCACTATCCTCCCGAGTATCCCCTCTTGGCCTCTGCTGTCTGAACCTCCTCTCTTTCGGAGCCTCTGAATAGGAACCACCCCAGCATTCTTCCCTGGCTGCTTGATAAGCCCCGCACTGCCTTGCCAGATGACCTGATTCCTTGCAGATATCACACACTCTTCCTGCTGTGCACTGTCTTGCCAAGTGGCCAGGTTTACCACAGAAGCGACACTTCTGCTCCTCATCACACTCCATACTAGTGTGGCCATACCGTAAGCACTTCCTGCAGTACCTGGGTTGCCCAGGATAAAACAAGAATCCCCTCTCCCCTCCTATCGAAAAAACAGCCGGTGGTCTCTTAACCCCACCAACACAGTCTGGATCAGTGATAAAACGCCCAACAAACCGGTACTTCCCGGACCAAATGTCGTACTTATTCATCACCCTATCACCCCCCCTCAGATCCTCACAGTAATTGCTTAAGAAGGCTCTCACCAAATTAACGTCTGCATAGGGATTATACAGGTGAACCGTAATAATCTTTTCTTCCTGCATAAAAAGCGGGTGCACTCTAAACTTCCTTCCGATCTCCCCATCTTCAATTTTCTTAAAGTTTTCATAGCAATTCCAACATACCTCGGTAGAGACAAAGGTTACATCATAAATTTTCTGCTGCGGAAAATCTTGTAAGCACATGATCTCTCTTACCCGTAGGCCTAGGACTCCAGTCAGCAAATCCACGACCACCGTCCTCAAGGTGACATCCTCTCCATAATCCGGTCTTACGGTGAATCTCAACGAGTCTCTCAACCCACGAGCCGCCATCTTCTCCTTGTACCCGACTGGTACCAGCCGCCTCCTTAAGAGTAATAAACCGAGGGCAGCCCCGCAAGGGGTGCCCCCGCACGCACTCTTTCGCCTCGGCCCTCCGCCCTCTCGCTGACCTCAAGTGGCGTCCTGCCCAATAGCAGCAGGGGGTGCACCCTAAGGAAACACCCCCAGGCCGAGCAGGACTGGCACTATCAGAAACCCTCTGACTGGACCAAAGATCGCAGCCAAAAGGCCGAGAAGCGATAACCCAATTATCGTCTTTTCCGAGCGAGCGGCGTCCAGGGCGACGTCAATCGCTCGCAGAGATCTGCTGTCTGTCTCCCGTCTGTCTGGCTCCCTGCTGTTTGCCCAGAGCCACTAATCCTCAGACTTTCACACCTAGCTATGCCTGAGGCCTACTTCCTCCTTCCTATAGCCCATGGTCTAAACACGCCCAGACACCTGTCCATTTAGCACCTTCGGGGTCAAGGCCAGTTTGCTCGTCAATCCAAACTTTAAGCAAGCAAGGCCAAATACAGATTACAAACACATGTATCCATCGGGTGCTCCTCGGTGTGCCTAACGAGGGCTAGGATTTGCATAGAGCCGCCTCCTGTTCACGTGGACAAAGGAACCCACTAGAGGGAGACACAGGCCAGAAAATCCCTCGACTGTCGGAGTACTATGTCGGAGTACTAGCCGACTCATTGACTACAGAGAGGGAAGTAGAGAAAAGTCAAGCCGTTCAACAGGACTCTGCATCGTCCTAGCTTCGACTTGTACGTAGGCTTCATATCGGGCCTTCACACACTCTGCGTGTATTAGCTGGCTGTCTTGTCGAAATTCTGGCTGGCCCTTGCTATCTATATGTTTGTAGGAAAAGGGTGGTGGACTGAAATAAACTTTGCAAAAATAAAAATAAAAAAAATAACATGAGAAAAGAAATACAAATTAAAAAGAATAGATATTGTCAGTCTGCTGAAAAGCTGCCATTGCAGCAGCATATGCATTGTGCTGAAAAGGATGGAAGCATGGAAACACAGACCAAGAAACTGACACAAATCAAGAAAAACACAAACACACAGGGGTTAAATACCAGTTTATTGCAAAACAATAAAAAAAAAGGACTGCGAACAACTCAACGAGAAAGAACACAAGCAAACAACATTGCAAGCAAAAGACAGAAAAACCTTCTTGTCAAGTTTTTCATTTGAATCTGTTTTTTGAAAACTGCATAAGAAAGGGGTGCACCGGTCCTGGAGGTACTGCAATACCAGGTCGATGCGTGGAGTGGACAGAGCAAGCTCTTCTTCCATCTCCCTGTTCTAAAAATCCATTTAATATATGGTCCCCAGATAGGGGACGTATCAGATATTAAACTGATAAGAACAGATTTTTTTTTTTTTTTTTTTTTTTTTTTTTTTTTTTTTTTTTTTTTTTTTTTACCCTCAGACTGAATCTCTATACTCAGCAAAACATCACATTAAACCGAGCAGAGTTCCTTGCATCATCTGGGCATATTATATCATAAAAAATCTAAAAGTAGAATACAAAATCCAATTTTACAACACACCCCCTTCCCTCCACCTTTTAAAATTCCACACCTTATCTGCCTCCTCCACTCCCAGACATCTCCTCTCCATCAACAATACATAGTACAATTTAGCCACACACCACTCAACACAATCCACCTCCGTCACCACAATTTTCTTTTTCACAAATGCACATCTGGCTTCCCATAGTACCTCTTTACATATAGCTGACACCACCACCATTTTGCGTTGTGTTTCTCTTCCTTCACCACCAACCCCCAACACTCCAGACGTAAAGGTCACCTTATTCACGCCCACCACCCTATACACAAAACCTCCCAACCTCCTCCACACATTTTTGGCAAAATCACACTCCCACAACACATGTCTTGTAGTCTCCCTCCCTCCACACCCAACTCTTGGGCACACCTCACTCCGTACAAGATCCCTCGCTTTCAGAAATTCCATTGTTGGTAGGCAATTTTGAAGGACCATCCACCATATTTCTCTCTGTTTATTAGAGACTGCTTTTGTCTGTACGCTTTTCCAACATTCTCCTGCCTGTTTAGAATTCAGTCCAGAAATGTTGGACTGTAATTCTCCCCTCCTCAACCATTTCCACAACACATTTTTCTTCACAGCCTCAGACCCCAAATCTGTAAGGCCATGTGTCTCAAAAAAGGACTTCATCCTTAAATAAAAAACAGGTGAAACTAAAGACATTGGTTTTTTTAAATCTTTCTTACACCACCCCCATTTCAACAGAGGCCACCCGATCAAATACCGCATGAGATCGGCCGTTTTCCCTCCGGCCATAAAGGCTTTGTTGTGAACCAGCCACCACTGCACACTCAAAAATAGTTCTACATTAGGGAAGTTATATCCACCCAAGTGGACAGATTTCATAACCACTTCCCTTGCAACCTTCTCCATTTTCGAACCCCAAAAAAAGGAAAAAAGCATTCGAGTCACCTTCTGTGTCCACCTTTTACTCAAAGGAAAGATCACCCCAAAATATAATAACAACGGCAGCACCACAGCCTTTACTATCAACGTTTTCCCGGAAAAGGACAATCTCCTCATCTTCCATAACTCCAACTTCTTGGAAATCTTCTCCACGCCCTTCTCCGTATTTTCCTGGTTCAACAAGTTCCGCTCATACTGGATCCCCAGCACCGAGATCTTCTCTACCTCCTTCAATTTTCCTGCCGAGACGTCACATGTCCCACTGAGGACACACACATTACTTTTCCCCCAGTTAACTCTTAACCCGGACATGCTTCCAAAGATGTTCAGCAGAAGCTCTGCCCTCTTCAAATCTCTTGCCGAGTTACACAAGAAAGCGATGTCATCCATATATCCAAGTACCTTCACATTATTTCCACCGCTTCCTGGAATAAAAATACCCTTAAAGGCCTTATCATTCATCACCTGCCTTAAAAGAGGTTCCATGACACAAATAAAAATAACTGGTGACAGAGGACACCCTTGCCTGACTCCAGCCCTCACCTCCACCGCATCAGTTAAGTCCCCGTTGACTAAAATTCTACTGCTAATTCCCTGATATAAACACTCCACCGTCTCCACGAAACTTTCTGGGAAACCCATCATTCTCAACACTACCAACAAATACTGATGAGATACTCGATCATACGCTTTTTCGAGATCGACACCTGCCACTGCAAGTGGTAAGTTATTGCTCTGAGTGTAGTAAATAAGGTCTCTCAACAAGATCAAATTGTCTGAGATCCTCCGGCCAGGTACTGCACAAACCTGCCATTCTCCAATAACTTTACTGATTACCTTACTCATTCTATTTGCCAATAGTTTGGCCACGATCTTGTAATCCACATTTAATAAGGTGATGGGTCTCCAATTTTTAACTTCCCTTGGGTCTCCTTTTTTATAGAGCAGGGAAATCACTCCACTTTTCATCGTCTCCGACAACCTCTTCTCTTCCATACACGTCTTGATCACTTCCACCACTTGCGACTTCATCTTCGTCCAAAATCTTAAATAAAATTCTGCCTGCAAGCCATCTCCACCAGGTGTCTTATTTTTCTTCATATTCTTCAGTACATCTTCAACCTCTAGTTCAGTTACCGGATCCAGAACTACACCAGCCTCTTCCTTGCTCAGGTTTCCTTCCACCACCTTACAATATTCTTCGATCTCTTCCACCGGGACTATTCCTCCTCCACCGTACAAATCCTCATAGTAACCTTTGATTGCGTCTTTCATTTTCTTCCCACTCACTTCCTCCTCTCCAACCAGCACAGAACAAAACGTCTTCTTCTTCCCAAAGGACTTTTTGAAAAAAAACCTGGAGCAGGTCTCCCCCTCCTCCATTTCTTGCACCTTAGCCCGGTACACAATTCCTTTCCCTCTTTCCTTTAGTAGCCTCTTCCTTGCATCTCGAACCTCTTGTATTTCTTTTTCCACCTCCACCCCCATTTTTTTGACTTTAAATAAAAAGTTTAATCTGTCCACCAAAACAGCCTCCTCCTCACGTCTCTTCCGAGCTCTTTCCACCCCCATCCTTTTGAAAAAGGCACTAATCCTTCCCTTCGCCCAATCCCACCACACCAGCACATCCTCAAAATCCCTTTTTTTAAAAACCAGCACCTCATAAAATGACTCAAACTTTTTACAAATTTCCTCCTCCTCCAGCATAGCACAATTGCATTTCCAGATCCCTCCTCCAAATTCCACCCCCCCTTTCAAATCCAGGGAGGCAGACACCACTGAATGATCAGAAAAGGACACAGGGCTAATCTCATAACCCTTTACATTCAAAAAAGGTGAACAAAAAATAAAGTCAATTCTGGATTGTACCGTGCCCTTATCTGACTGAAAAGTAAACGCCAGATCCCTTTTCTGTACCACCACTGCTACATCTTGTAAATGAAAGTCTTCCACTATTTCATTCAATAGTTTTGAGGTACTATCCACACCACTTCCTTCTCCTCCACCCTGCCTCTCCTCACTCTTTCTCACACAATTAAAATCACCCACCAGTATTGTAGGCATCCTACCAGGCATTCTTAGTTTCACCACTTCCAAAAACGCACTTCTCTCTCTTCTGTCTGCTGGCGCATAGCAATTTATTATCCGAACTTGTGTCCCACCAACCTCAAACACCGCCACCTGCATTCTACCAGGCACTACCACCTCATGTGATACACACTTCACGTTTGCATTTTTTACAAGAATCCCCACCCCCTCACTCCTGGATGCACACACTGGTGACCAAAAGGACTCTCCCCACTTCCAATCTTCATATGGCATCTTCTCAATACCACACTCCTGCAGACAAATAATATCAGCCTTCACATTACTCAGGTAGACAAACACCGCAGCCCTCCTCCATGCCGAACATACACTTCTCACGTTAATAGTACTGACTATCAAAGCCATGAGAAGTAAAAGATGACACATTTTCACAGCCATTTGCGTATTACTAGGCATCATGCATAGACTCCTCCTTATCACTCACATGACTGCTCGCTAACATTTTCTGTCTCCTCCACGTTACTGGAGAACTGGCGGACTCCGCTTCGGAATCCCCATCAGTGGCTGTACGCGGGGCTCCTCCCTCTCCCCCACCACCACTTTCTTCCCGGGCTCTCTTGCAGGCAGGCACCCCCGGAACCTCCTCTATCATCAGCCTCTGCCCGCACTCCATACTGTCGCCGCTATCCATGTCCTGCTCGTCATCTTCCTCACCACTGGAGGACAGACCGCTCATCATAGCAGATAATCTTCCCGGACTGGACATCACCGATACTGCACTCTCCGCCCTCCGTTCTCCGTCATCCTCCCTCGATCGGGCGCCATGAAACTCCCCTTCCTGATCTTCATCGGGGCGTCTAGAAACCACGCCACATTCCTCTTCACCCATCGCCTCCGCTGTGGCACCGGAACGAGTCGCGCCACCCGCCGCCGAACACTCGGCAACTGTAGTGACACTCCCCACTCCCCCCAGCTTCACCAGCGAATCTTCCGGCGCAGCCTCACCGACCTGACCTTCCGGGGGCATAACACGCGAGTCCGCAGTAGCGGGTCCCGCAGTGTCAGCCCGTTCAGGCATTTTAGATCTCCGCTGCTCTTTCACTTTCTCTTTTCCTGCACGGCTCCGCACCTTCTCTTCCACTCTCGCCCAGCTTTTTGCAGCAAAGTACATCTCACATTGTTTTGCAAGGTGACCCATTTTTTTACAAATGTCACACACCCTCCGTTCTTTACAATCCTTAGACAAGTGGTTAGTTTTTTTACAGAACCTACACTTCAGATCCATATCACAATCCCCACTGGTATGTCCGTACATAAAGCACTTCCTACAAAAGCTGGGCTGTCCAGGGTAAAATAAGAACCCCCTTTCTCCTCCGATATTAAAGGTAGCAGGAGGTCTCCTCACCCCACCAACACACCCTGCATCAGACTGGAATCTCCCAATAAACCGGTATTTCCCGGACCAAATCCCAAACTTATTAAGCACTTTCTCCCCTCCTCTTAACTCCTCACAATATGTCTTCAAAAATGCTCTCACCAAATTGACATCTGCGAATGGATTGTAAAGGTGCACTATGATGACTTTTTCCTCTTGCATAAATAGGGGGGTTACATCAAATTTCCTCACCGGATCCACCTTCTCCAACTTCTTTGTGTCCTCAAAAATATTCCAACATACCTCAGGGGATGAAAACGTCACATCATAAATGCCTTGTGTCGCAAAATCTTGTAGACAAACTATATCACTCACCGTGAGGCCAAGGACATCCAGCAAAAGTTCCACCACAACCGTCTGCAACGATACCTCTCCTTTAAATTCAGGCTTAACCTGGAATCGGATAGAATCCCTCAAACCGCGGGACGCCATGTTGTGGTACCAGAAGGTACCTCACCTCCCAAAGCCTCCAGGGGAAGCCCCAAAAGGGGACCCCCGGACGCACGCTCTCTCCTGACAAAGATACCACGGAACGCAGATCTTTGCCAAAAGGCCGAGAAGCGATAACCCAATTATCGTCTTTTCCGAGCGAGCGGCGTCCAGGGCGACGTCAATCGCTCGCAGAGATCTGCTGTCTGTCTCCCGTCTGTCTGGCTCCCTGCTGTTTGCCCAGAGCCACTAATCCTCAGACTTTCACACCTAGCTATGCCTGAGGCCTACTTCCTCCTTCCTATAGCCCATGGTCTAAACACGCCCAGACACCTGTCCATTTAGCACCTTCGGGGTCAAGGCCAGTTTGCTCGTCAATCCAAACTTTAAGCAAGCAAGGCCAAATACAGATTACAAACACATGTATCCATCGGGTGCTCCTCGGTGTGCCTAACGAGGGCTAGGATTTGCATAGAGCCGCCTCCTGTTCACGTGGACAAAGGAACCCACTAGAGGGAGACACAGGCCAGAAAATCCCTCGACTGTCGGAGTACTATGTCGGAGTACTAGCCGACTCATTGACTACAGAGAGGGAAGTAGAGAAAAGTCAAGCCGTTCAACAGGACTCTGCATCGTCCTAGCTTCGACTTGTACGTAGGCTTCATATCGGGCCTTCACACACTCTGCGTGTATTAGCTGGCTGTCTTGTCGAAATTCTGGCTGGCCCTTGCTATCTATATGTTTGTAGGAAAAGGGTGGTGGACTGAAATAAACTTTGCAAAAATAAAAATAAAAAAAATAACATGAGAAAAGAAATACAAATTAAAAAGAATAGATATTGTCAGTCTGCTGAAAAGCTGCCATTGCAGCAGCATATGCATTGTGCTGAAAAGGATGGAAGCATGGAAACACAGACCAAGAAACTGACACAAATCAAGAAAAACACAAACACACAGGGGTTAAATACCAGTTTATTGCAAAACAATAAAAAAAAAGGACTGCGAACAACTCAACGAGAAAGAACACAAGCAAACAACATTGCAAGCAAAAGACAGAAAAACCTTCTTGTCAAGTTTTTCATTTGAATCTGTTTTTTGAAAACTGCATAAGAAAGGGGTGCACCGGTCCTGGAGGTACTGCAATACCAGGTCGATGCGTGGAGTGGACAGAGCAAGCTCTTCTTCCATCTCCCTGTTCTAAAAATCCATTTAATATATGGTCCCCAGATAGGGGACGTATCAGATATTAAACTGATAAGAACAGATTTTTTTTTTAATTCTTTTATTGAAAAATTCATATAAAATTAACATTACATTTTGTTTCATTCAAAAAGAACTTTTCCATAATAATTTCACATATTTACAATTTTCACAAAACAATTTAACAAAGAAAATACATTTCTCAAGTACAAACAAATTCACATTTACATAAATCCCCAAAATCCCGCCCTCAATTTATTCAAAAAAGGCAGAAAAAATGCAAATAAGATCTTTCCCTCAACTCTTTCCCTATTTTAACATAGATTTTCCTAACACTCTCCTTCACGCTGACCCTTCACCAACAATCCCCACTTTATTTTTTCTCTGAAAGAAAGGAAAACATCATTAATATCAAAATTTAATAAATCCAATATTTCCAGTGTTTGAATTTCCAGATTTCTTGTGCTTTATCAAAACCCAATTTTTTAGTGTCATAAAGGCCGTAAAAATATAACCTTCCACGGACCATGGCCACGCATTCTCTTACTTCCACCACTTCTCTCCTGAAAACTAAAATATTTCTTACATCCCACAAACACTCCTTCACACAATTAACCAATAACCACAACACTCTCACCTTCTCTTTTTCCAAATTACATAACCCATACAGAACCATCTCATATGTTATCCCCCCCACTCCAGTCAGACCCTTAATCAGTTTCCTAACACTCTTCCATACTTCCTTTGCAAACTCACATCCCCACAACAAATGATACACATCCTCACACCCCCTACACCCGTTCCTAGGGCACACTTCGCTATCTACCAATCTCCTTCTTCGCTGAAATACCCTTGTAGGTAAACACCCATGCACTATCATCCAAGCTATATCTTTCTGTCTGTTTGTTAGATCACTACTACAAACATTACGCCACACTCGTTCACTTTCATTCTCATTCAAGCCACCAATTACTTCCAAAACCTCCTTTCCCACTACCATTTTCCCTACTTTTTTACATTCACCCCACAATTCTTTACTTACATCCGCCAATCCATACCTCCTTATTCCTCTCTCAACTCTCACATAAAACCAAGGTGGATTAAAACACACAGGTTTCCTCAAGTCACACTCTAACAACTTACATTTCCTCAACACTCCCCCCCCCACATACCTCAAAAAACATCCAGCCATACTCTCTTTTTTACTAATCCTTACACACATACTTATATATCTCAATACCAAAAATCTCTCAATACACACGACCCCTTTTCCACCATTCAGCTTATCTTTTACCACTTTTTCTCTCTTAAGTTTCTCCATTTTAGAGGACCAAAAAAAGGTGAAACATACCTTTACAATCTTTTTAAACACCCTGTCTGGTGCTGGAAACACATAATACAAAAACAAAAAAATAGGCAAAAGAACTGATTTTATAATTAAGGCTTTACCTTCCAAAGATAATGATCTCAAAGACCAAAATTGAATCTTTTTTTGTACCTTTTCCCACACATCATTCCAACTCTCTTTACCATACAGATCACAACCAAACTTTACACCTAGCACTCTTAGACCTTCCTTACACTCTTTCCAACCACAAAAATCTACCTCACTCCACTCACCAAAAATTTTACATTCACTCTTGTCCATATTTACCTTAAAACCACTTGCCAGACAAAATACGTTTACTAATAATTTTACTCTTCGCAATCCAGCCACATTTCTGCATAACACTGTAACATCATCCATATAGCCGATCACACTCAAACACTTTCCACTCCCTCCAGGTACTTCCACTCCCCTTATCACTTTGTCCTTTTTCAACATACGCAACAAAGGTTCTATCACACAAACAAATAGCACGGGGGACAAAGGGCACCCCTGCCTTACCCCAGACTTGATTTGCACTTCACCCGTCAGCCAACCATTCACCAGCACTCTACTCACCATTCCTTTGTACATACTCTTGATCCATCCAAGCATTCTCCCTGGCACACCCATTTTACTCAGGACCTTAAACATAAAATCATGTACTACCCTGTCATATGCTTTTTCGAAATCAATAGCTAACACACCCACTCCTTGCCTCCTATTTTTACACCACCACAATGCATCCCTCAAACTCACCAAACTTTCAGTAATCGTTCTCCCAGGGACAGCACACGTCTGCTCCTCACATACCATTTTCCCTATCACCCCTTTCATTCTATCAGCCATAATTTTTGCCACAATCTTATAGTCAACATTCAACAGTGAGATAGGTCTCCAATTCTTTAACTCTCTCTTATCCCCTTTTTTATATAACAAAACAATAACACTCTCACACATAGATTTAGACAATTTTCCACTCTCCAACACCTCTTTACACACTTCAAAAAGAGACCCCCCAATCACTTCCCAAAGGGCACAATAAAAATCTGCTGGCAATCCATCACTTCCCGGAGATTTTCCTTTTTTCATACCTTTCACACACCCTTCAACTTCATTCATGTTTATATCAGCCTCCAATGCATCCTTGTCATCCATATTCAAACATTCTTGTATCTCATCCAAAACTTCTTTCTCCACACTTACATCAGTCTTACTAGGTGTATATAATTTTGAATAAAATGCTTTCACCTCTCCCAACACATTTTTATTTCCGCACACTTCCATCCCATTCTCATCCAACACATTCATCATTTCCATCCTTCCTCCAAACACTTTTTTAAAGAAAAAATTTGTACATTTCTCATCCTTCTCCATTATCTCTATTTTAGCTTGTGACACAATTTTCCTCCCACTTGCTTCCAAAAACTCATTCAATTTCTCCCTTGCCTCCCCAATCTCCACTGACACATCTTCTCCGGAATCTCTCATCAATTCTAAATATTCAAATCTTTTTTGCCACATTTCATACATTAACCTTTCATTCCTTGCTCTCTCACATCCTATTTTTATAAAGAACACTTTTGTTTTAATTTTTACCCATTCCCACCAATCAAGCATACTCTCAAAATCTTTCATTCTTCTCTTTAATTTACTGAAAAATATAGCATACTCCTCTCTTACCTTCACATCCTCCAACAAACTCACATTTAATTTCCACACGCCCTTCCCAAACAAACATCCGTCACGTATACTCACTTCACAATCCATTCTGCCATGGTCCGTAAAAGGCATCCTTTGCACTGAAAAAGACTCCTTCTTCAAATTCCTGGATATGAAACAAAAATCAATACGTGAGGACACCTTCCCACTTGAACTAAAAAAGGTAGGACCCTCATCCCTCCCAACATCCTCCAACTTAAACACTTTAGTAACATCACATAGTTCCTTACCGGAGCTATCCATTTTACTACCACTCCCACCAACCCCTCCCCCCCCTGTCCTATCCCCATCTTTAATAATACAATTACAATCCCCTACCAAAAGGGTAGGCTCCCTCCCTCCCAAAAACAATTTTAACTTGCCAAATAAAGTCAATCTTTCATGCTTATCAGCAGCCCCATATATACAGAAAATACGAAAGACTATACCCCCATACTCAAAAAAAACCAAAACACACCTCCCTCGGTCCACATGTACAATCCTCTTGATCTTAAAATTATTATTTCTAAACAACACACAAACCCCTGTGTTCCTTTTATTATTTAAAGACCAAATAGCTGGTCCCAAGGTCCAACCAGCAACCTTTGGCTCCTCACTCAAGTTACACTCCTGTAGACACAAAATGTCACAGGATAATGCAGCAAAAAGCTTAAAAATGGCCGCTCTTCTATTAACAGACTTAATGCTACGTACATTGAGTGAGGATACCTTCAAATTCACCATCTATAGGAAAAAAAAGGTTTTAAGCATCCTATCTACATCTCCCTCTTACTCCTCTCCGAGGTACCTGATCATCATCCTTTTTAACCCCCATCATTTTTCCCTCAGACTTTTCCTCAGACTTTTCCTTCTTTTTCTTTTTGGCTTTTTTTACCTTATGGAACCCCTCCGCATCCTCCAATTTCTCCTTTGTGGTAGCTTTTCTTGCAAGCGGCTCCTGCGTTGAGTCATCTGATACAATGTCCTGCTCCCTGTCTGGTGAGCTCATCTCACTAGGGTACTCCTCAATGACCCGAGATGGAGACAGGGAACGTTTCAAAGTACCTTTGCTTAAATCCATCTCTTCTAGTACTTCGGAACTTTGACCAGCAGTAGGTTCATTTGTACCCCTTTCAGTCTCCTCCACCTCTCTTTCCTGCTCACCCTCCGCTGCCAGGGTCTCAGGCACACACTCATCTCTCAACTCGGAGTGTATGTCCCCCACGGCAGCATCAAGAGGTTCGCCAGGAAGGTCATCGGCAGGGACTTGCTCCATGACAACAACTGGGGGAGCTTTGGTGGTCTTACCACCATCTACAGCCTCAGCATAGGAAGCTGGATTCCCCGCATCTTCAACAGTCTCTCCAGGTTCCTGCA